>NC_089584.1:111971519-112138849 GCF_019320115.1 Miscanthus floridulus
ATGTTTGACCATGTTCTAAACCTTTTCATGAGTTGACCATAAAACAACTTTTGTTCCTTGCTAAATTAGCTACAACTTTTGTAAAGAGTGTACAGCCATGCAAAGCTTCCAAGTTGGACTTTTTAAATAGTCAAACTATGACACTCCTAGGGTCAATTCAAGTCAAACATGCAATCAAGGGCATTTTGGTCATTTTGATCTACATGAACAATGTCCAAACAAGTAACCTAAGTGTAGTTAAGGTGTAATAGACCATGATCAACCATTTTACAAAATTGTTATACCATTTCAATTGATCACATGTGATGAAACAATCAAAACAAGCAATTTACCCAATGTTGCAATGAAATGTTTCAATGATAATGGCATGATGACATGGATAATGCACATGTTTATGAAATGACATGCAATTAGTAGAAGCCAAACACCTAGGGTGTTACACATGGAGCAGAGACGTACCAAGAAGCTCAATGGACCGAAGAAAACTGGAAGGGCAGTGGACACCGAGACGGCTAAAGGGGAGGAAACCCCAAAACCTAACTCAGAGCAAACACAGTATCGCAATGCGAGGGGGCGCAGGGCCAGCCCCCCGCATGGGCCCCAGCTGCGATGGAGCTCCACCGGATGCACACAGGGAGGAAGAGAGGAGGCAAAGCAATGTCAGACCGTGGTGGACGATCGGCGAGATCGACGAGAACGATGAGAGGCAGGCGGCGGGTGCGAGAGGACGGGATGGGTGTAGGGAATTGAATGGAGCCTTTTACGCTAGTGCCATTAAAAAAGATGGCCTAATCGTTAATGCCCCTACAAAGTTGGGTCTATCACTGCCGTCTCTGGGTTTGGAAACTTCTTTCGCCCAAGCCATTCCGTCCATTGTAGCTACTAACGGTGGGTAACGGAGGTAGAAAAAGACTTGAATGCCACTAGGGGGTAAGAGGATTACTGAAAACTTGTGTGTTTCTTCTATGCCACTCCTAGGACCTAGCCTCTTGGTGCCATTCAGGTGGGTTTTGGCACCAATCTTGTTGGTTTTGGTGCCAAAATGACCCTGGCTCCCCTAGGCAGTGCACTCCTCATTTCTTCACCACTCACTTCTCTCAACACTCACCATTTCTTCACCACTCACTTCTCTCAACACTCACCTTGTCTAAAGCTTCAAGCAGTAGCTATGAGAGGTGGCTCACCAGGCGGGTGTTTTGCCCCAACTGTAGGGTGCTTGCCAATCGATTCACCTCGATGACCAGCAAGAACACCAAGCGTGTCTTTCACAAGTGTCCATACTTCTCGATATGTCTTTGTTCATTGGTCATGTTCTTATTTGTTCCTACTTCTCAAGTGCTTGGTTCCTACAATCTGGTGACCATTTTGTGCTCAGGCTGGAGGTTGCTAGTTCTATCAGTGGGAGGATGAGATGGATGTCACTCCTGCACAAATTGCAGCTCTAGTGGCTCTGCAGCCAGTTGCAGCAGGACCTACTACAGATCTAGCTCATTTGCCCATCATCCATGAAGCTACCTAGGCTGCTGCTAGAGGTGGAGTGGAAGATAGAGCTGATGGGGTTATGCAGCAGCTAAAATAGATTGAGAAGCTAGTCTTTGTTGCCATCTTTCTTACATTGTATACAATAGTGAAGAAGTAGGTGTGTGTTTGTGTGTTTGGCTGTGCTCATCTATATGCATGTATGAATGAACAATGATGTATCAATGAATGAATCAATGTTGAAATGTCATTGCAGACCACACAACAGTGCTAATTTATGATGAACATTTCATTTGACCAAACTGATAATACCAATATTGCATAGGCATAAGTTCAACATAGTATTTCAACACAGCCATAAGTTCACAACACAGTCATCAGTTCACATCACAGGCATAAGTTCAACATAATGTTAACATGACAGGCATAAGTTCACAAAAGATGGGTGTTCTCCAATATGAGTTGTTTCAAAAGGACAAGAGTTGAGTCACCTAGCTGAATCACATATTTTTTTAATCAATATGAAGCTTTTTCCTACCTCTGGTATTTGCTGTTGGGCTGGATGGGTCAGCTGCACCCTGTGGAGTGGAAGTATCAACCTTCTTTGGAGTGAGCTTCTTCTTGAGACCAATCTTCCTCTTCCTTGGACTGGCAACCCGGCTGCTTCTCTGCTCATTCAGTGATGCCATCACTGTGGCACTATCTGTGGCTTTAGTTGTGGCTTCAGCTGGGCCATTATAAGGTGCCATGTGCATAGCCTGGAAAGGAACAGGATCATTTGATCTAGTTCCAGATCTTGAAGAAGTAAACACACATTCAAAACATTGTCCACAGTTAGAAAATTGAAAACATGACAGGGAGAGGAATGACCATCATACCTGCTAAAAAATTGCTTCTGAGATGTTGATGCACTTGTAGATGTGGATGAGGCCTTTCTCTTCCTTTTCTTGGTAACAACATTGTCCACAACCTCATTTGGAGGGAAAACCATCCCTATAGCAGGTGTGGCCACCACAATACTTGTCTTTGTGTTGGCTACAGTAGCTTTCTTCAGCTTCTTCTTTGGCTGACCCCTACAGTTAGCAGAAAATAGCAGTTAGGACATCATATTAGAAAAATTTGCAAGATGACTCAAGAAATGCTTATCTTTCTAGTTTCATTGTAGCAATGTCTGCTGGATCACCATTCTTGCAAGTGTACCAGTGGCACCCCAATTGATGGCATATAGGGCACTCATGCCTCTTTGTCTTCCTACTGCTTTCTCCTTCTAATAATCCTTTGTGTCTATTCTTCCTTCTTCCTACTGTGGACTTCAACAATGGAGGATGCATAAAAAAGCCATGTGTCTGTTCTCAACACTCACCATTTCTTCACCACTCACTTCTCTCAACACTCACCATGTCTGAAGCTTCAAGCAGTAGCTATGAGAGGCGGCTCACCAGGCGGGTGTTTTGCCCAACTGTAGGGTGCTTGCCAATCGATTCACCTCGATGACTAGTAAGAACACCAAGCGTGTCTTTCACAAGTGTCCATACTTCTCGATATGTCTTTGTTCATTGGTCATGTTCTTGTTTGTTCCTACTTCTCAAGTGCTTGGTTCCTACAATCTGGTGACCATTTTGTGCTCAGGCTGGAGGTTGCTAGTTCTATCAGTGGGAGGATGAGATGGATGTCACTCCTACACAAATTGCAGCTCTAGTGGCTCTGTAGCCAGTTGCAGCAGGACCTACTACAGATCTAGCTCATTTGCCCATCATCCATGAAGCTACCTAGGCTACTGCTAGAGGTGGAGTGGAAGACAGAGCTGATGGGGTTATGCAGCAGCTAAAATAGATTGAGAAGCTAGTCTTTATTGCCATCTTTCTTGCATTGTATACAATAGTGAAGAAGTAGGTGTGTGTTTGTGTGTTTGGCTGTGCTCATCTATATGCATGTATGAATGAACAATGATGTATCAATGAATGAATCAATGTTGAAATGTCATTGCAGACCACACAACAGTGATAATTTATGGTGAACATTTCATTTGACCAAACTGATGATACCAATATTGCACAGGCATAAGTTCAACATAGTATTTCAACACAGCCATAAGTTCACAACATAGTCATCAGTTCACATCACAGGCATAAGTTCAACATAATGTTAACATGACAGGCATAAGTTCACAAAAGATGGGTGTTCTCCAATATGAGTTGTTTCAAAAGGACAAGAGTTGAGTCACCTAGCTGAGTCACATATTTTTTAATCAAGATGAAGCTTTTTCCTACCTCTGGTATTTGCTGTTGGGCTGGATGGGTCAGCTGCACCCTGTGGAGTGGAAGTATCAACCTTCTTTGGAGTGAGCTTCTTCTTGAGACCAATCTTCCTCTTCCTTGGACTGGCAACCCAGCTGCTTCTCTGCTCATTCAGTGATGCCATCACTGTGGCACTGTCTGTGCCTTTAGTTGTGGCTTCAGCTGGGCCATTATAAGGTGCCAGGTGCATAGCTTGGAAAGGAACAGGATCATTTGATCTAGTTCTAGATCTTGAAGAAGTAAACACACATTCAAAACATTGTCCACAGTTAGAAAATTGAAAACATGATAGGGAGAGGAATGACCATCATACCTGCTAAAAAATTGCTTCTGAGATGTTGATGCACTTGTAGATGTGGATGAGGCCTTTCTCTTCCTTTTCTTGGTAACAACATTGTCCATAGCCTCATTTGGAGGGAAAACCATCCCTGTAGCAGGTGTGGCCACCACAATACTTGTCTCTGTGTTGGCTGTAGTAGCTTTCTTCAGCTTCTTCTTTGGCTGACCCCTGCAGTTAGCAGAAAACAGCAGTTAGGACATCATATTAGAAAAAATTGCAAGATGACTCAAGAAATGCTTATATTTCTAGTTTCATTGTAGCAATGTCTGCTGGATCACCATTCTTACAAGTGTACCAGTGGCACCCCAATTGATGGCATATAGGGCACTCATGTCTCTTTGTCTTCCTACTGCTTTCTCCTTCTAATGCTCCTTTATGTTTGTTCTTCCTTCTTCCTACTGTGGACTTCAACAATGGAGGATGCATAAAAAAGCCATGTGTCTGTTCTCAACACTCACCATTTCTTCACCACTCACTTCTCTCAACACTCACCATGTCTGAAGCTTCAAGCAGTAGCTATGAGAGGTGGCTCACCAGGCGGGTGTTTTGCCCCAACTGTAGGGTGCTTGCCAATCGATTCACCTCGATGACCAGCAAGAACACCAAGCGTGTCTTTCATAAGTGTCCATACTTCTCGATATGTCTTTGTTCATTGGTCATGTTCTTGTTTGTTACTACTTCTCAAGTGCTTGGTTCCTACAATCTGGTGACTATTTTGTGCTCAGGCTGGAGGTTGCTAGTTCTATCAGTGGGAGGATGAGATGGATGTCACTCCTACACAAATTGCAGCTCTAGTGGCTCTGCAGCCAGTTGCAGCAGGACCTACTGTAGATCTAGTTCATTTGCCCATCATCCATGAAGCTACCTAGGCTGCTGCTAGAGGTGGAGTGGAAGACAGAGCTGATGGGGTTATGTAGCAGCTAAAATAGATTGAGAAGCTAGTCTTTGTTGCCATCTTTCTTGCATTGTATACAATAGTGAAGAAGTAGGTGTGTGTTTGTGTGTTTGGCTGTGCTCATCTATATGCATGTATGAATGAACAATGATGTATCAATGAATGAATCAATGTTGAAATGTCATTGCAGACCACACAACAGTGCTAATTTATGGTGAACATTTCATTTGACCAAACTGATGATACCAATATTGCACAGGCATAAGTTCAACATAGTATTTCAACACAGCCATAAGTTCACAACACAGTCATCAGTTCACATCACAGGCATAAGTTCAACATAATGTTAACATGATAGGCATAAGTTCACAAAAGATGGGTGTTCTCCAATATGAGTTGTTTCAAAAGGACAAGAGTTGAGTCACCTAGCTGAGTCACATATTTTTTAATCAAGATGAAGCTTTTTCCTACCTCTGGTATTTGCTGTTGGGCTGGATGGGTCAGCTGCACCCTATGGAGTGGAAGTATCAACCTTCTTTGGAGTGAGCTTCTTCTTAAGACCAATCTTCCTCTTCCTTGGACTGGCAACCCGGCTGCTTCTCTGCTCATTCAGTGATGCCATCACTGTGGCACTGTCTGTGGCTTTAGTTGTGGCTTTAGCTGGGCCATTGTAAGGTGCTAGGTGCATAGCTTGGAAAGGAACAGGATCATTTGATCTAGTTCCAGATCTTGAAGAAGTAAACACACATTCAAAATATTGTCCACAGTTAGAAAATTGAAAACATGACAAGGAGAGGAATGACCATCATACCTGCTAAAAAATTGCTTCTGAGATGTTGATGCACTTGTAGATGTGGATGAGGCCTTTCTCTTCCTTTTCTTGGTAACAACATTGTCCACAGCCTCATTTGGAGGGAAAACCATCCCTGTAGCAGGTGTGGCCACCACAATACTTGTCTCTGTGTTGGCTGCAGTAGCTTTCTTTAGCTTCTTCTTTGGCTGACCCCTGCAGTTAGCAGAAAACAGCAGTTAGGACATCATATTAGAAAAATTTGCAAGATGACTCAAGAAATGCTTATTTTTCCAGTTTCATTACAGCAATGTCTGCTGGATCACCATTCTTGCAAGTGTACCAGTGGCACCCCAATTGATGGCATATAGGGCACTCATGCCTCTTTGTCTTCCTACTGCTTTCTCCTTCTAATGCTCCTTTGTGTCTGTTCTTCCTTCTTCCTACTGTGGACTTCAACAATGGAGGATGCATAAAAAAGCCATGTGTGGCTTTGGGTCATATAGACTTGTCTGGAATGGATGGGATCACACCATCATATGCAGCTCTGAACCTCTCCACTAAATAGCAGTCATCCACATAGTCCTCTAGCTTCTGTCTAGGAATAGAAGTGATGTAGGCAATTGCATGCTTGCATGGTATTCCTGTTCCTTGCCACACCCTATAGACACAGGTTCTCTCCTTTAAGTTCACCACAAACCTAAATGTTGTATTATTGCTCCCCTTTGCACAAACTTCTGCTACTCCATCATTTTTTGTAATGACATCAATGTCTAGGTTGAAGCTGTCCTCCCTCAACTTCTGCATAATGTGGGGTAGGATCTTGCCTTGAAACTTCTTTGCAACTTTTTTCCTGTTATTCCATTTAATCAGCATCTTCTGTCTGATGGTATCCATCAAATCATCTAAATACTTGCCCTTTTCTTTCTTTATCCAATTATTGAAGGACTCAGCTAAATTGTTGGTCACATAATCAACCTTGCTCTATACTCCATACTGGCTCCTACTCCACAACTTCTTATGAGTTTCTTACAGGTACTTCATACTCTCTGGTTTGGCTCTAGTCATAGCATTATAATGCTTATCAAATATGTACCTAATCCAAGAATAAGAGGATGCCCATAAATGATCATCAAATATTTTACCATTGTACCTCTTCTTAAAGTTCTGCACAAGGTGGTACATGCACTCTCTGTGCTCAGCCTGTGGAAAAACCTCACTAACCCCATGCATTATAGCCTGTCCACAATCTGTGCTTATTGTCAGACCATCTGGGTGCCTATTGCATCCTTCAGCCTCTCCATGAACCAAACCCAATTCTCATTTGTTTTAGAGTCTATGATACCTACAGCAACTAGGTACATCCAGTTGTGACCATCAACTGCACATGCTATGCATAACTGTCCCCTGAACCTTCCATACAAGAATGTGCTATCTACTACCAAGTAAGGTCTACAACCCCTAAGGAAACCATCAACACAAGCTTTCATTGCAAAAAAAGAACCTATTAAACCTTAGCTTGTTGTTGATTATGTGGTTATCAATCACAACCAATGACCTAGGACTCTCACTCTCAATCTGTGCCTTAAATCTATACAAGTTGTCAAAACTTTTGTCCCATGGACCATAAATCTTATCAATGGCAAGATTCTTATCATTGTACACTCTCATGTAGGGCATCTGAAAGGGTCGAGATGGCGACTAGAGGGAGGGTGAATAGTTCTTTTTGAAACTTAATCACGTTGGCTAACCGAAACAAGTGTGGAATTAAAACTATTGGTCTAGCCAAGACTACACCACTCTATCTATGTTCACAAGCACCTTGCAAAGATACTAATCAAGCAACAAAGGTGACGGGCTAGCTAGAACTCTCCTAACCAATTCTAAAAGCAAGATCACACAAACCTATGCCACTAGTACTTTAAGCAACAAGGGAGCTCCTATACATGCTAGTAAGCAAAAGCACAAAGCCAACCAAGCTCACTAGCAATGCTCAATAACAAGGCAACCAATACCAAATTAGAGAGCACAATTACTTAGCTACACAAACTAAATAATGTGACTAACAAGGTTACACAAACCAAATTAGCCACGTAAGGGAGCTACTTCTATGCTACACAAGCAAGAAGATAACTAGCAAGCTACATAAGCTAACTAATTACAAAAGCAACAACACAAGCTCAATATATATGAAAGTAATTGCAAGCTTGTGTAACGGGGATGCAAACCAACAGGAAGAATAATGTTGACATGATGATTTTTCTTCCGAGGTTCACGTGTTTGCCAACACGCTAGTCCTCATTGTGTCGATCACTCACTTGGTGGTTCGACGGCTAATTAGCATCACCCGCTAAGCCCGCACGTCGAGCGCCGCAAGAACCTACCCCTTGAGTGAGGGTAGCTCAATGACACGCTTTACTAAAGTTGCTCTTTGCGACTCCCGCGGGGCGAGCACAAGTACCCCTCACAAGCACTTCTCCGGAGCACCGCACAAGCTTCTTGTGGGCTTCCACGGAGACCACCACCAAGCTGTCTAGGAGGTGGCAACCTCCAAGAGTAACAAGCACCACCGACTTGCAACTCAATCACCTAGTGCCACTCGATGCAACCTCATGATGCAATCGTACTAGAATCGCTCACTCACATAATTGGATGATCACTATCAAGTATGTGTGAGATAGAGGGCTCCTAAGCACTCACAAGCATGGACACAAAGTCCCCCAAGGTGCTCAGCACCAGCCATGGCTGAAGGCCACTTCTATTTATAGCCCTAAGGGCTAAACTAGCCGTTACCCCTTCACTGGGCAAAAGTCGGGCTGACCGGACGCTCTGGTCGTGTTGACCGGACGCTAGACCTCAGTGTCCGGTCGCCCGTAGACAGCCACGTGTCCCGATTCCAACGGTCACTTGACCTGACCGGACGCAGCAGCTTCAACTGACCGGACGCTGGACCCTCAACGTTCGGTCGTTTACAGTAAGGTACCGACCTTGACCAGACGCGTCCAGTCGCACTTGATCGGACGCAGCCCAGCGTCCGGTCACACTCTAGCTCCTGCGTCACCATGCGTCAGCCTGACCGGACACGCCCTACTAGCGTCCGGTCACTTCTAGTGCCAGCGTCCGGTGCACCCAGTGAGACTCTGTCTTTTCTGTGTAGGGCGCCGGTGGAGTTTCTTCACCAAGTTGATCTACATCAACTCCAACTCTATCTCCTTTGTAAATGTGCCAACACCACCAAGTGTACGCCACCATGTATATGTGTGTTAGCTTTTCACAATCATTTCCCAAAGGATGTTAGCCACTCAACTTGCCACGCCACTCGATCCTAGTGACGATGCAAAGTTAGATCACTCGAGTGGCACTAGATGACTGATATGCAAACAAGTTGGCTCCTCTGTACGGCCATCTATCCTAAACCCGGTCATATACTTCTCTACACACCTATGACCGGTGAAATGAAATGCCCTAGGTTATACCTTTGCCTTGCGCATTCCATTACATCTCCTCCAACATCGATGCAACACATGCACCAACACGATCAACAATGATATGATCCACTTCATATCATCACGTGATCATATTGGTTCATCGATCTTGACTTTACTTGCTCTTCACCGTTGCCATCGTCCATCGGCGCCAAGTCTTGCTCAAGCTTCACCGCCACGCGGTCCATCTCTCCAAAGCCTCTGACTTGCCCTTCACGCTTGCAATCGGTCCATCAAGCCAAGTCTTGTCTTGATCTTCTCCACCTTGATCACATGACTCAATGTCATGTCTCATGTACAATAAGCTCCTTCATCATCACATGTGCGAGCTTTGCAATATCTTCAAGCCATCTTTTCCTTCATGGCATATGTTGCTCACACACATGTACCTATGAACTAATCACCTATGTATCTCACATCAACGCAATTAGTCCACCTAAGTTATCGCTCAATTACCAAAACCAAACAAGAACCTTTCAGCATCTCCACCTTGAAATGTTCCTTGAGTTTCTTGATCAATTCAGTAGTACCCAAAGTTTCATCTTCTTTGAGCCAGTCCATAACTTTCTCACAAACCCAGTACTGGGTGCAGCCAATAGGGACTCCAGTCCTCCTCTTGCTCTAACAGTCATGGCTGGCTGGGTTCACCTTAACCTATGAATCAAATCATCAAAGTTAAGGCAGTAGACTATGTTAAATATGAACAAAGAACAATGCTAAATACTAATGAACATATATATCACCTGAATTGTTTTACCATCCCTCATGGTTGATGCATGGATTCTCCAGGGGCAACCATCATTTCTCCAGTGGCAGTACACTCTGTACCTTCCTGTATCACTCTTTTGAATGAAATACTGATTCTCTCTTATTGCAGCATGAGTAGCTAAAGCCATCTTAAATTGAAACATGTCTGCAAACATACTGCCTACAGCCATAGAGGGGTTGTTTCTATCATAATCAGCTGGTGCCATCAGATCAGGCTCATGGTCTTTCACCATTTCATCTAAGTCATCAGGGTCAATTTCGTAGTCATCATCAGAAATAGCTCTATCAGGACTATCATCAGAAACAACTCTATCATCACTGTCACTTTCATTGCATGCAGCTCTATCAGAACTTGGGCACTCATTTTGTGTGCTGGTAGGTTAAGGCTGAGACTGAGGTTGTGGAGGTGGTGGGTGCTGTGGACCAAGGTCAATGTACAACCCTTCCTCATCAACACCCACATACTCATTCTCTAGGTTTGGGTTTGCAAGGACTGCATCATCTGCATTTCACTGTTTGTTTGACTTGGTTCTGCAAAGCTAGGACAAGGTATGGAAGGAGTCATGGTGGGTTCAACAGATTGCTTAGCAGTGGTATCCCAAGAAGGAATGACAGGAGGGTCAGTGTTGGGTTTATGGTAGGCTAAAGTCATGTAACAGCACTTGCTAGCTTTATTTTTGGCAAACATCTCAAGTAACTGCTGGTCATTGGTCAAGGGGATGTTCATCTTTGTGTCATGGCACCAGTAAAACAGACTGAAAACATCCCCATAACGCCCAGGATACTTATCCATAATGCCAGACACCACATTTGAGTAGTTTACAACATCAGCATCCAGAACTTCGTTCAAGCTAAACCACGGCGCATGAGTATTTTCAGCAACAATCTGAAATTCTATGTTGTAGCTACTATTTGGATCCATCCTACAGATGAACAACAACGATCACAAAAGGCAGCAATCACACATAACACACTTAGACCTAACTGTCCACAATCACCATGAACAAGCAAGCAAGGGGAAAAATAGAACTCACCCTTCTCAGAACCAGGAAGGTCGGTCGGCCGTCGTCGTGTTCGTCTCCATGGGCCGCCAATGCAGAGGATGAGCAACGTTATCTTCGTTGCACCACTATCCCATGCCGAGGCTCAGGAACGAGGGATCGATTTCTTCTCTCCCCGTCGCCGTCGCCGCAGCCAGTGACTGTCCTGTCGCCGCTAGGGCTTGGGGGATGGGGACAGAGGAGGAATCGAGCGAGATGGGAAGAGTGAGAGCGGTCAATACCGGTCAACACGGAGACCTGTTTTGTCTCTATACCCATGGGCAACTGGGTCATTTTCCATGCTCGACCCCACATGTCAGGCCTCCCAAACGACGAAAACAAGCGGAGAGGCGACGGAATGGTTTGGACGAAAGAAGTTTCTAAATCCAAGAACGACAGTGATAGACTCAACTGGGTCATTTCCCATGCTCGACCCCACATGTCAGGCCTCCCAAACGACGAAAACAAGCAGAGAGGCGACGGAATGGTTTGAACGAAAGAAGTTTCTAAATCCAAGAACGACAGTGATAGACTCAACTTTATAGGGACACTGACGATTAGACCATTTTTTTAATGGCACTTACGTAAAAGGCTCAATTGAATGCGGAAGGAAGCACAAAAGACGACTGGAGTACGGGAGCTCTGAGCGGGTTGCTCGTTTGCGGCTGCCTTGTTTCTGGGGAGAAGGCAGAGGGAAGCGATTATGAATGAAGGTAGAAGCGAGGCAAAAACGATTATTACCGAAGGAATCAGCGAGGACTTAAACAATAAAGCCAGAATCCGATTTGCCAAGAATCACGCGGGGACAACTGGAGCCGTCGGTGGTCCAGATCCAACGAACGAAAACTTTTTGGGAGATGTGGACACAGCTTCCCGGTTAGAACCCCCAAGGTCTGTAGAGTTAAAAAAAACTTCCACTACGACATTCTGTTCTGCTATAATTTCACTTATAACTAATGGAGAGGTATATAATATAAGCAGGGTGAATCTTTCTTTATAATAGGAAAAAGCTAGAAATGCTTTAAAAAAGAAAAAAAGCTAGAAAAGTTAGTACTGCATAGTTTCGACCATTCTTAGACAACGTGGTGTGTTACCAGGGTCAATCGAAGCTTTTCGACCATAGATTTACTTCTCTCTCAGTCCCCAAAAATATATTCTTTCTTTTTTAGAATTCAAACATTATCGAATAAATACTATTAAATCAATCATGAACAATTTTTACGGTAAAAATCTATTCTAAGATATAAATGTTGATACTGTTTTTATTAATTAAGTCAACTTTAAAGAACTTTGACTTGGTTCAAAATTAGAAGTGTATTGAGAGTACTCCATCCGTCCTATAACAAATGCACATCTCGCTTCCTGAGAAATCAAGCTTTTAAAAATTTGCACAAATCTGTATAAAAATATACTAATACCTATAATGTATAATAAGTATCATTGATTGAATACGGAGTGTATTGTTTTTTTTAAAAAAAAACTTTATATAGCTTGTGAGTCGTACCTTCGCCGGTGCTACCGTGGTAGCCTGCACCCGTAGGCTTGGTCCATAGAAGCATCCGAGGGAGGAGAGTTTTCCAGCAGGAAGTAGCCATGACAAGTGGGGTCGAACAGTTCATGGTCCGCACGTCAGTGAGTCCCGAGGTGCAGGTTGTGAGTCCTTTTCCAACGCCCCACTTCGTGAAAAAGCTCGCCTTTACTGCTGCCGCTTGGCGGCTTGGCGCCTTGGACCGGGAAATAAATACGCTCCGTTAAAAAAAGCTTCTCCCAGCCAGTCGGCGCGGCGCACGTGGGTACAGGCAGTCAAAGGGCCCACGATAAAGCGGCACGGACGGCGGAACCGCGCCAGGATGGAAGGACCGGATGAAGGCAGGCTGTAGCTGGTGGCTGGTTCGGTGCGGTGCGGCTGGTGGCCTGGACGCCTTGGTGGCTGTTGCTGCCTTGCGGGTGGGTTTCGGCGTGCCGCCCGCTGCGTTTGTGATGGCGGAAAAAGGAGGGGCAGAGCAAATTGGCCGGTGCGGTTGTTGTGGTGCCCACATACGTACATCCGAGTGATTGGATAAACTGGATTGGACTATGGTTGAGGGAGAGTGGTGCTGTGCCGCACTGCCGCTCGCATCCTTGGTGTGGTTCGTCATCTTTGACGGCTCTAACAGGACCCCAGGGCCCGTGGCGGCTCGTCATCTTTTCCCACGCGGCCACTCCCCGTCGTGTAATACTCGAGTGCGACACCAAACGCACACTGGCAGCATATGCGGACACGTACGTATCCCTGCTGTTCGCTTGAACCGTTTATCGGCAATAGAACAATATTTTCCTCTCACAACAAATCAGCATCAGTCGGCTTATCAACCGCAGAAATCATTAGCAAAACAACCACAGAAATCATTATTTTCAAAAGGAAAAAAAAAAACAGGAGCATTACGTTATTTACTGCGGAACGGCACGTGACATCAGACCTCTATCCAGGGGAAGTACCTGACCGGCAATACCAATGCGAAAGAGTCGTTACGTTATCCAGTGTCCTTATCAGCCATGTACACGCGCCATTTGATAGAGAACAAATGCTACTGAAATGGCACATGATGCAGGAGCGGATTCAGTATCCGAATCAATACGAGGATCTTCGTTCTTCATGACGCAGCACTGCAGCAGCCAGCAGCAACGGTGGTTGGCACTCGCAGCAATGCGAATCGGTCCTCTTATTTCTGATATCAAGCATTTGAATTTGGCCAGAGTGTAGTTCCTCAGGATGAAGAGGAGCCCTTGTCAGCTACAGGCTGGAAGAGCGCCCCTCCCGCCCCATAGTAATCCGATAACCAGCCAGATATGATCTTCAGCTCTGATTCTCTCAGAGCCACCAGCCAATCTGGGTCATCTGGAGTGGCGGGGCGCAGATCGATATGATGTGCTCCTGCGTGCGAGTCAAACCCAAACTTAAAAAAAAAACATTAACTACAACTATTTCGGTATGGCTCAAGCTCAACATTTGCCTCACAAAAAACATGGCCGGTTATGGCATATACTCCCTCAATAAAAAACAATTTTAAATCTAACTAAAAAAGGGCGTTCCCAGTGCAGAGAGCTCCCGCTCTATGCGGGGTCTGGGGAAGGGTGTCAGTGGCAAGCCTTGTTCTCGCCTGTGTAATGCGAGGAGACAGCGACTCAAACCCAGGACCTTCCGGTCACAGGCAGTAAGACTCTACCGCTTGCATCAGGCCCGCCCTTCAATTTTAAATCTAACTAAACCTATAAAAAGTACAAATATTTATGATACCGAATAATTATCATTACATTAATTATGGAATACATTTTCATAGTAAACATATTAGGATACTTAAGAAAACTTGACTTGTTCCAAACCTATGATTGCATTCTTTTAGGACAGAAGAAATAAATATTTACACCATATAAAATTCAAGCGTAACAAAATGTAGTATATTGAAGGATACACTAGTTTACTCTACAATCAATTTACTCTTTATTTTCATGATAAAAAGGGTGGAGTTGAGCACCCAAGAGTACTCATTATCTATTCAGACTTAGTCTTTAAGTTTTTCTATGCACTACCTCTTAAGTTCTAAAATTATACTAGGAAAAACTATCAGATTGCATAAGTATGGACTTAAGGTAGACATAATGGGGACTGAAAATGGACACTATCGGGATTGCACAAACAAGTACTACGGTATAATGGAGACAGCACAGTACCTAATGGAGCCACAATAGCAATGACACTCTCAGATATATTCTTCAGGACACTGCATTGTTCATATGGAAGCAAAATCAAGTCAAGGCAATGAAATGGCTGAGATCAGATAAATTAGAAGACAAAAAGTGATGTTTGTTCACCCTCCACCACTCCATGGGTCAAGAAGTCCATTGAAGAAAATGATGTTACTACCAAACTTTTCCAGGACCTTAGTGATATTCTGGAAGGAAAAAAATAATCAATTAGACAAAGTCACTCAACTCTCCAACAAATTATGTTCAGCCAAGATAATAAAATAACTCAGCAGGCATTTGCACAGCAGAACCAGGGTAGCAAAATTATAGCAATATCATACCATGTCAGTAAGGTTCATGTGTACAGCCAAAGTTCGGCTAGGCGGCGACTACGCGTGCCTAGTCGCTGGGCGAAGCCCGTTGCCGCGACTAGGGGCATAGTCACGCATCGCGGCGCTAGGCGGCGCGGAGGGCGGCCAAAGGGGCCTAGAGCTGGACTGTTGGAGGGCAGGGGCCGCCGGCGCCGGGCTCGAGCCAGCTGAAGCTGGAGCCTGGAGGGCAGGGACGGCCGGCGCGGCGCTCTGCGGTGGTGTGGCCCGCACCCTGCGCCTGCGGGATGCCGGGGCCAGGATGGGATGGGCGCCTGGGCAGCGGCGCGGCTGGAGGGCTTGGTGCGCCGCGGAATGGCGTGCGGCGCAGCGCTGTCCGGCTAGGTGGCGCCGACAGGCGGTTGGCAGGCTCCTCGCCTCCTCCCATGCGGCGGCGCGGGTGCGGTTGCGGGCGCGCGCTCGTGCGAGGGACGGAGGGAGGCGGATAGGAGCAGAGGCGGAGGGTTAGGTTTGCTGTTGCCTGGGCCTTCATTATTGGGCTGAAATTACATGGGGTATGTGGTGTTGATGGCCCAACAACTAGGGCCTGGGCCCTAGAGGCCTGGGCTGCAGATCCGCCCCTGGTGTTGTGCACTTGTATTACTGTCCTATCCATTGTAATTACCAGCTGCTGATATGGTGTGCTCATGGATGGGAGGCTGCTGAAATCATCCAGATAAGTCACAACTTAGTGTTTTCTATTTTTTTTTTATGAACAGCTAGCTGTCTATTGACTAATTTACTAACTACTAGTTATATACATAATATATATATAATTTATGGCTATATTGCCAAAACGCCTAGGAAAACGCCTAGGAGCGCCTAGGACCGAGTACTCCCGACTAGGCGCTAGGCAATGGGTTAGCGCCTAGATTCCGCCTAGCGCCTAGCTGAACTTTGTGTACAGCTCAACTCAAAAGCCACGGGAGATGAATTAAATAAGGTAAAAAGAGGTAGTGTGTATTGTATGCTAAATCAGGCACTTAAACTAAATATTCCAGTGTTTCAAGGAACCAAAGGTGTATCCTGGCCAAGACCAAGAACATCATAGTAAGGGACTAAAATATGTCCGCTGAAGATATTATAGTATTTGTCCCAGTCTAGATTTTGATGTCTTGGGCAATAGGGTAAACATCACTAACATGTTATCATCTAAACAAGATTCATATATATATATTTTTCATTTGAAAAAGACCTGTTATTAAAAAAACTAGATGGGAAGGTGATCAAAAGGATCCATTTGCTCGATGATAATATTGCAATTACTGAACACGACAATAGCTTACATGCCCACCAAACTCTGTTGTGATCCACCAAGGCCTTGGCCTGACACCATAGCTTTTGATGCAATCCTCAGCATAGGAAGGATAGTCAAATTTATACAGTGGATACATGCTCCTGCCTTCACTGTAAGACATTGGCATTACCATCTCGGTACAAGCCTGTGTTAACCAAGAATGAACCATAAGCCACACAATATAGTAGCTCACCCTATCAATGAAAACCAATTAATAGAAGCATATATAACAACTGTCGTTTCAGGACCTGCCAATCCCATCCACCCATTCCATGGGGATCATCAGTTAGATCAAAGCAGCCAACAGTGCCAGTATAATTGTAGTATACATTTACTCCTGCGTATATTCGTTCCAGAGTACTAGTACCCTCAGGTTGACTGTCAATATTTATGCATACCTGAAACAGAGAAAGTGTAATCTAGTAAGTAGTGACAGAATTAACAAAATACAACATGATAATTACAGAGCGTAAGTGACAGCTCACAGCAAGAATAGGGTTATCATGATTCATATGTTAACTTGTTGTGATTATTGGCCTATTGGGACAAAATGCTATAAACAGTGCTAGCTTGTTTTGAACAGAAGCATATGCAGACATGTGCAATACAATATATGACAATTGATGTTTAAGAACTAACTTCTTTGATAGGATTGGCTGGCAAAGGCATGAGAAATTCTGATGGAATTGGGTAATCCACCATGGCCAGATAACTGTAGGCTGAGCTCAACCAATCTGAAAGGTCTCCACTTGTTTTCAGGGTCCTGACAAAATTTTGTACTTAAACTATTATTAACAAGAGCTCAGTGTAAAAAACAAAAGTGAATAGTTTAGGGAGATGACTCACTGGCAAAGGTGGAACGTTTTGCTTAGTTTCAGAAGACCATCTTGCTCGTTTCCTTGGTCATCTAATTCTTTCCAGGAGTCTTTAATTGTAAGAAAGCAGCTTAAACTCTCCCTCTAAACACAAACAAAGCAACAAAAAATAGTGTCAGATTAGTCAAATGGTTGATAATGAAAAGTAGAAACAACCAAGGATAGTAAAATACACACCCTAAAATCATCCGATACAAGATCATAGAATATAGTAGAAGGAACAATGTCCTCAAACTGCAGGATCGGAGCTGATGATGCGAGAGCCCCAATAGCAATATGGGGATATTTGAGTCTCATCCAAGCAGCTAGCACTGCCCCAATCAATGACATTAGTAGTAGCACATAATTCAAATTTCAAGCACAATGAGTGCTAAGCCACTATCATATCAGAATCAGGAAAATAAAATTGAAGTGAAGGGTTGGCATTGAAATAATGGAGTCGAAGACGGCTCTTACTTCCACCGTATGAGCCCCCAAAGAGCACAACGGGGCTGCCCTCTGCAGTTAGGTTCCTCTTGAGGTCAGTGAGCAGCACAGCGAAATCAGCAAGCGCCTGCTCGGCCGTGAGATACGCCAGGGACTTGGAGTCGTTGTACGCCTTGGCTTTGCTACCGAACGGCATGGACTCTCCGTAGTAGCGATGCTGCAGCACACAAGCGAAGGACCACCGCTCGCACCATAAATAATACAGCGTTTCAAACGTAAAGTAAAAACGAAGAAGAGACACGAATACGAGACGAGAGAGGCCGCGGATGAACGATTGCCTCGGCGAAGACGACGAGGGCGGCGAAGCGCGGGGCGGCCTCCCAGACGAGGCCGGAGTTGGCGGCGAACCAGGCGATGTCGCCCTCGTTGCCGCAGTAGAAGAAGATGGGGCCGCCGGGTCCGGCCCACCCACCGCCGAGGCTAACCAGGTACCGCTGCTGGAAGAACGCCGCCGCCTCGTCCTCGTCCCCGACCCCGGGAAAGCTGAAGTGGTCCAGCCGCTGCCGGAAGTATCGCGTCTCGTACTCGTAGTCCCCCACCCCATTAACTCCCGGCCGCGAGCGGGGTTGGGGCCTCGGGAAGCGGGGCGGTGCAAGGGACCACACGGCCGCGGGGAGGAGGCCGACGAGGAGGAGGAAGAGGAATCGGCGGAGCGGATGCATCATCGAGGTGGGGTGCTGGCTGTGCAAAGTGTTCTTCGTCGGAGTGGGGGACCGGTGGAGGCTGCGAGAAACTGGGGGCGCTTCTGACGTGGTGCGTGACGTGTATGCCTCCTGTGGTTTCTGCGCGGGCCCTCGCACGAGGCACGCTCGCTCTCGCCGTCGCCGCGCACGTGAACTGTGAACATGATTTGTGCTTCAGTGCTTGCATGCACGATGCACGGGCCGTCGTGTTATTTGGGCCCCAGCACGGCACGGGTTGCGATATTGCTCGTTTGCTCCGATCAGCGTGGTCTCGTTCGCGTGCTTTTAAGTTTGGTTTGATCCGTTTATTTTTTTATTTGAAATAATATTTTTTTCTTATAAATTTCTTTGTCATTTCTCTAAATCATTCAAATTTCTCTAAAATTCAGACAAACGAACAGACCCAAACTTAAAGTCGCTGACAATACATTTGGATCCATAATTTTAGGAGCTCACATAAACATATTATTTGACTAATAAAAAAATATTTGTATTATGTAGGGTATTATATAGGATCATCTGAATTTAGACAGGAAAGTTAGAAATGGCACAAGTAAGCAATTCAAGTTAGTAGAATTTCACCAGAGGAGGTATGCGGTTTGCACCAACAACAACAGTGCTACGCTGATGGACATTTTCACGAACCTCTCTAAATTTTACTTTTTAAATCATTATTTAGAGAGTCATTTGTATAAAAATTGTTTTTTATATCTTTTCATTCTCCAACAGTTTTTCTATAACTCATGCGCACTCTAAAGAGTCATTCTCGTCTTCTATTTCTGGCTAGCGAAAAATCTGGAATAACATATAGCTATATTTGGATAACCATTTAGATAAGCTGTTGGAATGTAGTTTTTCACCAAAATCTCTATTCCTACCATTTAGAAAGGATATGGAGAGTTACTCTTTTTTTAGAATTATGGTCCCGTTCGCTTCGCTGAAAAAACAAGTCGAAACGCTATTTCGACTAATTTGTTGTGAGAAAAAACACTGTTTCTGTTGAAAAAATAAGCTGAAAAGTATGGATTATAAGACAAGCGAACATGGCCTATATAGTACAACGTAGACGCCCAAAACACGCACGTACACTCACTCCTATGAATACATGTATGCAAACCCTACCCTTATGAGCACCTCCGAAAAACTGAGAGATGCTCTAAGCCTATCAAACAATTTTAACTAAGCCTATCAAACATTTTTCTATGATTTATGGATTTTTTTTTGAAAAAAGGTTAATTTCGAACTAAACAAATGCGTACAAATCATCATTTACCTATAACATACAACAAACACTTTATAAGTCCATATATTTTATCATCTGAAGGAACAGTGTGAATCTATCAAATTAATCTCATATAATTTTTTTCCTACAAATTTCACAAAGATATGCATGTGTGTTGTTAACTTGTACTACTATTTGTCACGTCATGAAGCCTCGGCATGGGGTTCGGGTGATGATGATGTAGCTAGACTAATCTACCCTACTAATTCACCACTTTTTTCTTTACTAAATCCACACCAAAAAACGTCCTCTGCTGAGATGCCCTCGATCCATCCACCCACAAAATTATACCCAGAAAAACATCATCTTTAAAACGGACTGTCCAGATTACTTCTAACCAAAAAACGTCCCCTGCTGAGATGCCCTCGATCCATCCACCCACAAAATTATACCCAGAAAAACATCATCTTTAAAACGGACTGTCCAGATTACTTCTATTTTCTTCTCTCTCCTTACTCACCCACATCTAATGGTCCAGATTGAGTGTGTCAACCTCCTCATCCCTCGCACCTCCCACGCCGGCGCCCAGGCCCGCGCCTCACAGCCACGGCCGGTTCGAATCCTCGGCTGTCTTCTTTTCCAAAAAAAAAAAACTTAAACATCGTCCCCTCACCTCTCCCCTGTTAGTCCGGCTATTCGCGACTCTCGTGTGCCGTGGCTAGGGTTCCCCGCCACCCGCCGGTGCCGCTCGCCGCCCTTCTCCAGGCCGCGCGGCGGCCCTCGCCAGGCTGCCCGGAGTCATGCTCGCCGCGGCTGCTGTTGGCCTGGCTAGGGGCGCGCCTCCCCAGGCGCGCACGTGGAGGTGGGCGGACGGCGGCTGCTCGATCCAGGTCCTCGCCCCGCTCGCGCTGGACGCCGGGAGCAGACTCGGTGCCCCGCCGCCCTGCCTGGCCGCCTCACCTCTGCTCGAGCATGCGGTTGCACTCGCCGCTAGGAGGCGGTCTTGTTGCCCCGCTCCCGCGCGTATCGCCGCCAAGCGGCGACCCCGGTGCTCCGTCCCCACGCATCACGGTGGAGGGGTGAGCGAGGAGAAGGTCGCAGATATCAGGCTGGGCGGCGACCCCGGTGCTCCGCCCCCTCGGCTCGCGACGCTCGCCATCTGTTTTGATTTGCGTGGGGGAGACCATTGCCGCCAGGCCGCCGGCCTCGTCGCAACCCCTGGAACCTCGCCGAGCGCTCAGATCCATCCCAACTCGTCCAACGATGGCACCCCTTGACGCCGAGCGGAGATCCATCCCAACTCACCGGTAAGCTCTCCCCATCTCCCATCGATCGCTCGAGACCAAATCCAAGCCTACACCCAAACTTTTTTTTCCTTCTATGTACTTACAGTTTCCAATCCATCCGGATAGTACCAACTGGATTTGTTTGCTACTCTTGCATAGCACCAATCTGACACATCGGTTTTGATTCACGCATCTTCTTTTCATCCCAGAGTAGTAGTAGACTCTTCTCGGATTTAACATTAAATCTTCCTTGTTGCTATTTAGGTGGTTTACAACGCAAATAAACTCGCTGATCTGGTTGAAAAGAAGAAGAAGATGCAAAACTCGCTTGATTATTACCGATAAAATATGACCGAATCCATCAGAGAGGCAAGAATAGGCAACAATAATTATATAGCTAAGCTATGCTGTTCTTTGATGTAGTTTTTGGTTTGCGCATCTGTAAACTGGAATACTGTATTAGTATATTTAGTATTAATTCCTTGTGCTTTAACTGAGCTTTGTTGCAGGCTGTCTTTCTTGGATGTTTTGGTTCCAAGGTGGATGCTATTGACTATTGCAAATCAGAGATCGAGAAAATTCGGAAATATATCATAGCACGACATTATATGTTTCTGATAATCTATTCCTTGCATTCTCTCAATGAAATTATGAATGGCAGTCTGATTTCCGGAGTGTCTAAATTGCTTATTTCTGCAGCATACCAAGGATCATTGGTGACTCCATCCCGATGAAGGAAATTTTTTTCGTAACATATGTAATGGTTGATGGTTGGACTAGGATAGCTGGTGATATTGAGGTGATATTCTTCCATCTGAAGAATTTTTTCCTGGTCAAAACTGAAAAGGGCAGAGAAGAGGCAATGGATACTGGCAGCATCTGCATTGACTTCCGCATATGTTGTCTTCCACCACCAGGTACAGAACATCAGAGGCTGCAATCAGTGAAGCAAAGGTAACTAAGAAGTTCCATTGAAGTTGTATTATTATCTCCTTTATATTGTCTATTATTTACTTACAAATAATTGTTTCCGTACGAGTCTAGGATATCTTATGGATAAGCAGTTGCCAAACCAAATTAGAAAAGTTTTTTGTATGAACAGAAATGCAAATATTCTTCAAATACCTCGTGCCCTTGTGGGAACAACGATTATATTTGGGAGGAATTGTTTGAATGGTGTTTGTATTCTATATATTAATTTGAGATATGCATATGGTTTGTGATTAGTGGTGGCATTGAAAACTAGGATGTTCTGTATCAAATTGCTAAATTTAATTTGAGAACTTTTTTTCTGCATAGAAATGCAAATATCCTTGAGATCTTTTGGGACATATATTGGATAACAAATTACTAAGTTGAATTTGAGAACTGTCTTTTATATTCTGTTGTTCATGGTATCTCCTATCCAAATATGTTAAGAATTTTCACAATTTCTGGTTAGTTCGGTTTGGGGCATTTTATATCTGTTGGACCATAAAAAAAATGAGGAATTGTGTGATGATGTTTGAGATTGTTGAAGCCTGGTCTAAACTTGAGGGCAACAGCAAAATAGATATCGCCGTAGCGTTAGCACGGGCAATGTACTATCATTATTAATAGGCTGCACACTGAGCCTTGGCCCAATGGTTATGTTGGCGTTAATGTGAAACACCTAGGTAGTGTTTGGTTGGATCTTTTGTAACGATATCCGATTACAACGGCTGTTGATAACCTTAGATTATGTTTGTTTTACCTTCATAGGAAACACATCACGCCGTAAACCGATACAAGCTAAAAATCTGATACCATCCAAACCCCTCGAGGCTTCGGCATCTTCATCCGGTTGTGCCCAACGTTGGCGTCGCGCCGCCGCCCATCCCCACTGCCTCTTCTCTTCACGTCCTAGCGTGACTTCACCCATTCGTGCCCAACACCGACACCGCGCCACCGCCCTTCCTCTCTGCCTCTTCTCTTCACGTCCTAGCGTGACTCCACCCATTCGTGCCCAACGTCGGCGCTGTGCCACCGCCTTTCCTCTCTGTCTTCTCCAATTTCGATATTCCAGATGCAACTGGCTACAGTGCTCATAGAAGCGCACCGCCCACAACGTGAACCGGGGCTTCTCATCTCATCGAGGGCTGTCTGCGCGGCGCGGTGATCTGCTCCGCTGCACGGGAATACCCCACAAAGGATTGGACTCGACCCTGTTCGCTGATGCTGAAATTTGGTTTGTGGTGATGCTTATGCTGAAATATTGTAAGAGAAAAACATTGTTTTATAATTGAAAAGTAGTGGAAAACATTGTTCCATGACTGTAAAGTACTTCTGAACAAGCTTAAGTGACACAGGGCGGCACGCCATGAAGGCCTTCTCGAGCTAGACGAGTGCCGGCGGCCACCTGCACTGCTGCCTCGGCCTTGTCGCCGTCGTCCATGCCTCTCAGCCGTCCGGAGAACTGTCAGGAGCTGTGCAAGTTTGGTCTTGGTCTTAAGTAGATGCAGAGCATCGCGCGGAGCTTGAAGACAAACCCTCGCTCTCGATCTCGTTGTTTATCTAATTCCATTACGTTTACTATCAGAAAGCAAACAAAGTCAGTAATCGTTTAATTTGTTTCCATTTACAACGTCTTCCATTACCGTTTGTGTTAACGTTTACATAATGCAAGCAAACAGCACCCTAGTGTTGGGTCAAGTAACGCTGAGCGCCTGTGCCATATTATACCGTAGAGAAGAGCTAATTTTAAAGCAAAATACATGGCCAGTAAGTTGTCCACTTTGGATGGGGATATGCAGCCTGTTGAAACGAATCCTGAATTATAAGCTAGAAGTATTGTTGATTGGTTTGGTGTAAGAGAAAAATACCATTACAGCTTATAATCCACAATCGTATATGTCGAAACGAACAGGCTGATGGATATGAATATGCACATGGATCTCTCCTTTGGTGTGATACTCACGCTTGAGTGTTTCCCGGCAGGTGATACACAGCGCCTCTTCGCCCTGATGGATGCGAAATTGCGATCAAGGCTTGAAGAGACAAGGATTCATATTGTAGCAAATACTAGCAACGCAATTATGCAAACAGGTGGAAACATAACTGTGCCGCCACAGTATGGTATGAACCACTCCTATGTATCGTCAGCTTGAGCTGACTGCACCGCGCAGAGTAGTCATGTTGTGAACTTCGCAGTGCAGCGGTAGCCGGTTGAACTTAACAAAAATATTTTAATTTGCTAACACGGATGGCCCCATGGTCTAGTGGTCAGGACATTGGACTCTGAATCCAGTAACCTGAGTTTAATGTCCTGTTTACCTGGCTTATAAGTCGTATTTTTTTTAGCCAACGAATAATATTTTTCTCTTACAATAAATCAGCCAACAATATTTTCAGACATGCCTTATTAGCCAAACAAACAGGACAAAAATCTCTCAGTTGAACTCGTGATTAACTTGAGTCAAATCTCTCAGTTCAAATCTTGGTGGGACCTTCATTTTTCATGCAATTTTTTTTCCTCGCCAACGATCTACACCATGTTCGCTTGATCGTTTCTGTGATTTATAAGTCGGCTGATGCTGTTTTGTTGTGAGAGAAAAATACTATATCATAGCTGATAAGCATGACTGATACGATTGAGCGAAGATGGTGCTAATCCTGACGTGCCTGTAAGGTTCATCGATTGATTCAGCATTTGCGCAAAAAGGAAAAATCAGTACTCTACATAACTTCGGGATTTGACACTTCGGCAGCGTTAGCGTATGATTAACTTGAGTTCAACTATTTTACTTGTGCACTAGCAGTACTCTACTAGTACATAACTTCTGGGCATTAGCAGCTTGAGCAAAGGTTGCAAGGCTGGCAATTAACACGGACTTTCATAACTCGGTTTCCCCTAACCCTGAGGTCAGCTAAGGACAGTCGCACTAGAAACTATAGGATATTTTTCAATACATGTCAAATTATATAGACACTCAGGGGCAGATCCAGTATATGAGCAATGCTGTCACGTGACAGCAATGCCTTCAGTTTCGGTCTGAGTATCTCTACCTATCGAATACCAGGTTCAAGCTCGGGCACCCTATAGCGCCACGTCACCCGCTAACCTATTTATCGTTCGATTCGGCAAGGAAACAACGTCCTTCGTCCGATGCTAGAGCGGTTTGGGTCTTTGCCCGCTTCTACGTCTGTCGGATGGCTCGCGAAGTTTGTCGGGCTAGGCTCCCTCGTGCGGAGAGCGGGCAACAACAAGGGTGCAGCGATCGGCGAGGAGACGGGGAGACACGAACGCAGCCAGCCTAGGGCAGATGCGCCGCCGCCAGTTCGATTGCGGACCGGTCGAGTCCCTTGTCCATGAAGGCAAGACTCTGACCACAAATCTCTCGAGCCTCACGGAATCATTGCACGTCGGCCCGTCTGCTTGGGTAGAGGGCGGCAATGTGGGGTGTTGCGGCGGAGGGGGCACCGGCGCAGGTGGGCTCCACGGCGATGCCAATGTGGCCAAGCGATGAGGTAGCCTAGGAGCTCCATTCCTCCCTTATCCCGAGCACCACTAGTAGTAGCAGTGCTCCATCAAGTGTAGCAGCAGCATGAACTTGTGATCTCCGCCGCCGCGTCCAGGCTCCTCCAGTGATCGCTGGACGGTCGGGGTAGGAGCCAACGGAAGCGCAGCCACCTCCTTTTCGCTGGTAAGCGTCACACTTGCTTACCCGCCCTTTCGTCCCCCATAGTCCTCACCATAGGACCCTCGCCGCTGCTCTAGGATGTGCATTATCTGCTCGACGAAATTTTTACATTTATCCCTTCAAATTTATCTTTCCTTTGAAGAAGACCATGGGCGGCGACAATGCAACTCCAAGAGGCATGATCTTCTGCAGCAGCAACGTAAGGAGAACCAAGAGAGAAGAGGGAGAAGGGAGGTCAATTTTGAAAGGAAAAAAATAAACTTGAGTCAAAAATAAATATACACATACCACACTGGTATTGCCACATCTCTTCTCTACACCTAAAAAGACTCTAAAGTAATCATCTACCTGGTGATACCAAATCTCGCTCCTGCTCATGTATACACGTCCAATACGAATTGTCCTCCACTCAAAGCTCACACGTCCGCATCCTACCCGAAGCTCACGTGTCCACATCCTACCTGGTTCCAATACGAAGACCGGATCCACGTATCCGCATCTAATACGAAATCCTCAGAGCTCATGCATCTGTGTTCGAGTAATGATGTTCAGTAAAAAAATTATGATACTAGTGCAACGTACAGGCATATATCTAGTTAGTAGAAAATATCCACATAGCTAGCATGGACCTGTGGTGAATCACTTGAAAAGTTTAGGATCTCAAAAATGCATTTTAAAAGTTTATCGACCTAGGTGACACACTTTTATAAAATACGAAGAAGAAGACATAAAGTGATTTAAAGGATTGTTGTTTTTCTTTAAAATGCCACTAAAATCCTATCAAGTTATTGGTTTTGTCAATTTATGGTATATCGGGTAAAACTTGAATCCAAACCCTAATTAATGGGTCCTCATATGTTTTTTTAGAATTACACAGTACAACGCAGACGCCCACAACACACATGTACACTCACCAATATGAACACACGTACGCAAACTCTATTTCTATGAGCATCTCCGAAGGACTGAGTCGACAGATCTCGAGATTCATGAAGTCGCCATAGGCGTCTTGCTGTCGACGGAGACGTCGCCTACCGCTGAAAAGCATAGCGCCGTTAAATTCTGGAATAAATGAAAGAAAATACGAGTACAGAGGTAGTGCTTTTCTAAGGGTCAACGTCAGATAGCAATTTCTAATACTTGAATATTTAATTATCTAAATTGCCTGACCTGAAATTTTTAGGTTATTCGAATGCCCACCCCAGACACTGGTTTTACCATGTTGTTTGGGGGAAACGAGCAACGGCCTCAACCTATATGCACACACATATGAAAATCAACATGTCGTTGGCCACAAAAAAAAACTAAGGATGTGTTTAGCAGCGAGAAACAAAGACAGATTTACATTACATAGTTACATTTTATAGAAGATTTTAATAAAAGTTGCAAATTATACTGTCTGTAGTGATATATGAATATTCTTTTGGTAGACATGTGCATGTCTACCGGTAAGCGACGGGCTGCGGCCTGGCACACTCCGGCACAGACGGTGCGGTGCCCCGCCTCACCTGCCTCCCGCGCTCTCGCCTTGCGTTGTCCACGCAATCTATTGCTCGCACCTCATTGGTTTGCTACACGTGTTCCTCGTCACAGTCTCATCACAGCCGCGAAGCGAAGGAACGCCGCCCCGAAAGAAAAAAACCGGACTCCACCTCTGGAGACTTCCACGTACACCGTTGGCTCGCGGCAGGACCCACCAGCTTCAAGGCCCCACGCGTCGTCCTTCTTCTCCAGAGAGATCGTTTTTATAGCCCGGAGCAAATCCAATTCGTCTCCCCTCGCCGGAGGAGAAACGATATACGGTTAATCCATAGCGAAGAAGGGCAGACCACCAGTAGCAGCAGCCATGCCCGCTCCCGCTCGATGGCGACTCCTCGCGCTGCCGGTCGCGCTCTTCCTCGTGGCGGGGTCGGCGCACGGCCTCGTGAAGCCGGAGGCCGCCGCGGCGCCCAAGCCCACCGTCGTCCCCAAGGCCATCTCGGTGAGCTACTGAGCTAGAGCGAAATTCCCTCTCCTGCTGTGATTCGCCTGTCCTCCTCTAGATCCGATCCGATTGGGTAATGGATTGAACGCGATTCCCGCTGCCGTGCGCGCAGGACCTGAGGGACGCAATCGTGAAGGGGCTGGGGTTCCAGGCCGAGGGGCTCAAGGTGTCCGGATTCGACGTGCGGGACGCGCTGGTGGGGCACGCGGTGGCGTACGAGTTCGACATCGAGGTCGGCAGGAAGGTCCTGCCGGTGCGCCTGCTGGAGGACGTCAGCCGGTGGGACTTCGTCGACCTCCCCATCTTCCGTTCCCAGGCCGACGCCGACGACACGGCGCTCGCCGAGATCAGGCGGGGCGGGAGGGGCAGCGTCGTCGAGCCTACCCTGCCGCCCCAGCTCGCCGGGCCCATGGAGCTCTGGATCCAGGACGGCGACGACGTCAGGCTTGCCTTGCCGGTAAGAGCAGAAGTTCGTTTTGCAAAAAGTTGGAAATTGATGAAAATGGGAGGGGATCACCTGAGCTGATAGAATTCGCATGCCGGGGGTGTGGATTGAGACCAAAATCCAGTAAGGCGTGTGGCTTGACACCCAAATAATGAAATGTTTTCCCTTTTATACAACGGTACAAGTGTGCGACTTGTATTGTTCTTGTTCTGGTTGTTTTTGAATTGTGAGTCTGTGTCTTCGGTATGTATCTGAGTTTCTGAGAGTCTAGTCTAGAGATTGAAATGGTGTGGTTGCCAAGGGTCAGGCGTGCTCGCCCAAAGGCATGTGCAAATTGGGATGATATCAGGAGGTAGTGATAGAATAGGAACATTAAAAACATTAAGATCAGGAGGTTAAGCTAAATGTTTACTCACACTCGAGCATCAGAGGCAAATGATCGTGGATTATAAGCCACAGGCTGGTTTGGTGTGAGAGAAAAATACTGCTGCAGCTTACAATCTACGATCGTATACGACCAAGCGAACATGCACGGCTGAAATTATCAAATTTGGAGTTGGGGCCGGTGGCATTACAAAAGATACTTTTTTTTTTTGGCTCAAACTCGGACTAGCCTAGAATGAGGGGAGTAGTTCTGTATGATGCAGCTGGCATCTTTAACTTTGAACTTCCTTCCCTGAAGATCTTAAGGTGCATTTTAAGTATAGCCTGTTTGAAAAGTTGCTTTTAAGCAGCAAATCGCAACTGATGTTTTTGTGCAAAGTGTGACAAGAATGAACTGATAAATGTTTCAGTGTTTATATGCTATTATGTTATCAGTTACATATGTCTGATTTCCTTGCCAGCTCAATTGTGCTCTACCGGATTGCTCTAGTGGAATAAGGATCCTTTTCTTGGGTTACGGTTTTCATTGTGCACTCCTGTACTTTACTGCTTGGCAGATATTCATGTGAGAAAGTATATTTTGATATTTGCAAATCCGTTATGCTATAGATAGATTGGATAATTCTTGCTATATAATATTATAATAGTTAGCCTTTTTTAGAAAAAAAGGAATTTTATTCCGGTCTCTGCAAGAGTTTTTCACACAACCAATTCTTGTTACAGTTCCAGCCTCTTGCTGTTTTTTTAGCTCTCAAAAAGCGAAACCAAACAAAGGGATAATTGATTAAACACTAAGGCTACAAGTTTCAAATACGATTTTCCTGCATACATTTTAAAATGGCAACCTCTGGTATGTGGGATTCGTGCAGGTATCTATTTAGTACAGTACATACCATTGTTTAATTGAGTCAAAGAAACAAAAATATTGTGGAGCATATATTTATCTAATGGTAAGTTAGTTGAGTTGAGTTACTCTCTCTATATATGTTTGACATATGAATTCTGTACACTTATTGCTTGAACGCTCACCACAATCAAATCTAAATTTTGATGCTTGATTTCTCTGCAGCATGATGTGGACGCTGGTACCTTGAAGAAGGTTGTTCTGTCCGATGGTGCAGTCGTAACAGTGAAGGGTGCCAGAGCTGTGAGCCTCCGGTTGCCACTTGAACTACCACTTCCTCTCAACCGTACCACTTACAAGGGTCGCCTCTCGAGCCTATTATCCATTGCACAAGCCCTGCGTGGTGCAGCCCGGTCTAATCAGAAACCCCTGCTCTCTCTTCGCATTGAGGGCCCAACCTCCTTGTCCTCGACTCCTTCCATGTCTCCCAAGGACAAGCTCAAGCTCAAACGGTTGGCCCCAGGCCAAGTGGAGCTCTCCTCACGGGCGGGGGCAATCCCTGCTATCGCTGAAGACGAGGATGAACCACATAACTCTGGATTGTGGCCTCTTTTGTCTCTGAATGGATCAGATGGCAGTCTGCAGGGATTTGAGGAGCTATTGGCCTCGGTACTTGGAAAGAAAGCAGGCGAGAAAGGTACCTTCAAGCTACTGAAGGCACGGGCCTCGGCTCAAACCTATGTCAAGATGGCATTCGCGGTGGAGAAGAAGCTTGCTGAAGGGGAGGTGAACTGGTCAAATATTCCGGAATGGAAGACGAAGCCCAAGAGGCTGAGAGCACACTATGAAGTCCTTGCTCGAGTGGAGGAGGGTCAGGCGATCCCTGAGAGGATCGCGCAGGTGCAGCCTTTCCAGGCCGACGAGGCCATGTCGGAGAGTGTGCTCACCGGCAACGTCACGAGGTCGAAGATGGAAATCGTCCATCCACCGCCGGTTTATTTCACTCTCTGAGTGAGGGAAGAGCTGGAGCCTGGAGGCTGTTTTGATGTTTTCTCTTCAGAGCTACTACACGTTGGGTGGTGGTTAGTTTACGGTGCCTCGTAGGTAACAAAGTCATACAAGCGGCAAGAGTTTGTCGCCTATATACTGACTGCTTTGACATGAATATTGGCGTTTTATGTGTACTGAAAGACTGGCAAGCCTTGTATATTATCCACTGGAATAATGAACAATACAGAAAAAAAATGTTTTCTGTACATTTTTGGATGGGAAAGAGCCGAGTTCTTAGTACTGAAAAACTGGCTAGCCTTGTCCTTGTATATCAACTGGAACTTGTTGGTTGAATTGTTCTGACAGTGATGCATTGTCGTGAAGATTTTCGTAAATCATACAGAGTTGTCTTGTGCGGTTGTGATTTCCCTGGAATCACTAGGGGTTCGTTTGGATCTTCTCTAAATTTTAGAGCTCTAAAAACTTTAGAACACTTTAGCTCGGTTTTGAGGTCTACGGAGTAATGCGTTAATGTGAAGTGGGTTAAAGTTTAAAGCTAACTTTAGATCGCAGGAGCTTTAGCTCTAAAGCTTTACAGTTGTTTTTAAACTATCCTGTAAATGAACCGATGCCTCTAAAATTCAAAGACATTTTTTCTTATCAACTGATACGTGGGTTTCACACATAAAGGAATGTACTTTTCTCAATCTGCTAGAGCTCATATCCTTTATACTTTGCAACTCAATTTTCTCACTCCCCTTTACAAGATTTTAAGAGGAAGGGGCTGTGGTGGAGATGCTCCTATAAAGTTTATTAGGAACCCAAAAATACAATTTGAGAGTTGATAACATAGATGGTATGTCCTTAAGAATTAATAGATTTCTGGTGCATTTTTATTTATATTATCACAAACAACTGATTAATATGAATATTAAATTCAACCAAGGAGGAGCATTAATAACAACTAATAAGATTAGAATGATCTCATTCCATAGATCAAGGAGCACGCAAATTAGTGATTAGGCTTCGATCTAATGGCCCAGCTAACATCTGGTGTAATCACTCGGCAGACCGTTCCAGAATCCAAATGTATGTTTATCGTGTATATATATAAATATGCAAAGATCAATTAACGGAGAGGCACGTGTGTGGTGTCATAACGTGGGACCGGCGTGTTGGGAGGAGCTGTCGTGGAGAGGGCACGACGCATACGGCTATCACGGTACGATATGATGCCAACACGGCAGGATGACACATGTCGACCAAGAAAGCGGTGCTGAGTATGACGCGGGACCGACGTGTTGGGAGCTGTCGTGGAGAGGGCACGACACATACGGCTGCCATAGCACGACATGATGCCAGCATGGCAGGATGACACGTGTCGACCAAGAAATCGGTGCTGAGTCATGAGTGCAAGGATGAAACCAAATTCTTTCACGTATAAAGATGTACATATATGCAAAGAACAATTAATGGAAAACATATTTCACTCATTTCATTATCTCAATCTCGAGGGCATCGATTTCAAACACAATTCCACGCCAGACGCGCGATTCTAGCTCGCTTCATCAGGAATTGTTGTCTCGGCTGCGAAGGAACGAACGTGAAGCAACTCAGCCTACCGCTGCCCGTGAGAAAATTGAAATTTTTAATATTTAATCCTCAATTAGCATGCATCTCTACATTTGACACCTAATTCGCAGACCTTTGAAAATTGACCCCGGGCACTCGAATTCTTTGGATCAGAAGGATTTCTTAGATTTTCTCTTATTTCCTATTTACAATATCATCTTCCATTTAATCAGGCTATGAAAAAAAGACTAAACTGCCCTCCACCAAAATGAAGACATGGACGCCTTCCTCATCCTCGCGTTTGTATTGTCGCGCGAGTCATGACAGACCCTGCGCCTCCTCCGAATGCTGCCGGCCAGCGCCCGCCGCCTCCACCACCCTCCCCCCGTCTGGCACACGTCAAGCCCGCGACTGCGACACTCGATGCCTCCAACCCCCCTCCCCCTGTCTAGCACCCGCCAGGTGCCCTGTCCGGTGCTTGGGTTTGGGCGGCGGTTGCATAGCCACCCCCTCCGCCCTCCCCGCGGTCGGTCGGGGAGATGCCGGCGAGGAGGCATGCAAATCAAGGGATGAGGTGAGCATCCAGGTTTACCGAAAGAAGTCAGGGTAGTTTAGCCTTTTCTGGTGTCTTGAGGAGTGAGAAGAGACAATTCGAAATAGAAAAAGAGAGAAAATGAGAAAATCTCTTGTATCAAAAAAATTCGTGTATCGAGAGTCAAATTTTTAAATGCCTGCGAATTAAGTGTCAAATGTAGAGGGACTAGTGGAATGCGCGCGCCCTTGCGCGCGTCGGATAAGTGTATGTGCTGTAAATAGAAAAACAGGGAGCGGAGCAAGTAGAGCAACTATGCATGAAGATATGATCGGAGATACATGCAGTAGACGATGCATTTGTCTCAGTACTGTAAAGAGTGATTTGCTTGAATACAGTACTGAGACATGGATTCATTCTATGATAAGACAAAATAATTTTGATTGACCTCATTTGCTATCTTATTTAGCGAAGCGGAAATTTCCTCAAAAAATAAAAATAGCTGATGGGAGCATTTGCTTTAATTTCTAGCAGGTTATGCACTATGTAAAAAGAAAGTCAAATTTTGAACGTCTCAGGTTTAAATGAACCAGAAGTGTTCATTAAGCACATCGGTGACTTGGATTTCGAAAGGCATTAATATTAGTTGAAACTAATTAGAGTACCAGAACTGTCATTTGTCTAGTGCACGTAGCTCCCGCCTGCGCACGGTCAGGGGAAGGGTCCGACCACTTGGGTCTTTTGTACGTAGCCTTTCCATGCATTTCTGCAAGAGGCTGTTTCCAGGACTTGAACCCGTGACCTCATGGTCACAAGGCAGCAGCTTTACCACTGCGCCAAGGCTCCCCTTCTAAGACAAGCTAACATTCACAAATCATATTCCATTCATCATATATCAGCAGTTGCTTTGTGATATCGGATTATGGTTGTTCACTTCTTTTCCCATTTTTCAGATCAACCTAATCCTACAATATATGAATAAGTGAGAAGCTTTAAAGCTAATAAGAGTGCAAAAAATCTGTGTGAAGTTACTGACGAAAGTATGTATGATACATTATTCTACCTTTTTTGGCGGGCGGTGCAAGTGCAAGCAGAAAGATAGTAAGCTAAGCAGATTTGTATGAACTGCCTGATTTGCTTTGTTAGTGTTTTTTGCTAGGCAATGAAAGATACAAAAGTACAGGTACGACAAAATTCTCAGGGAGCAAGGCTGGTGAGATGTGAGATGGTGATTTTCATGTATGCACTACAGATAATTCACTCTTGCTAATTCTATATAATTCACTTCAGAGCACGACATCACACTAGGATATAATGTAATTAGCTCCTCATTTGTGATGATGTTGTAAAGTCCAAACATGTTTCTACAGGTAAATTGCATTCGATAGAGATGTTGACAAAATAAAGAACAAATAAGCAGGAAACACCGGACCAAATATAAAGATTTCAGGTTCTTTTTAAAACTTTATGAAAAAGTAAAAGCATCAACTTGCAGGTTCGGGAAAACACTGGATAGATATAATAACGGCATTAGTAAAAAAAAAACAGCTGCATGGTAGGTTACCTGGGAAGGCCCTGTAATTGCTGATTGAGAAGGCGAAAATCCGTGACTTAATCTGATTGTGTTGCTACCAAGCTTATGACCTGTAACAAAGAAAAGGCAATCTTCGCCGGTATCATCCTCTGCAGTAAAAAGAACATGCAAATCTGGGCGAAAAAGTTTTGTTATCTTGGCTCCAAAATTATCAATATTCACTTTCTGAGGAAATTTTTGTGCATTGTGAATCTGTAAAGACTATGTCTGCTGATGCTCTGAATAGCTTAATAAGTGATGAGCATACCAGGTAAGATCCTAGAATACAAGATTGTTAATGCGGTGCGATGACTATTTATCAATAAATATAACACGAATAGAGCTATATGGGTAAAAGATTTTAGAGAAAAAATCAAAATAAGGACCCAGATGTCAGTTTTGTTTCTGCCAAAATTGATTGGCAGTTGGCAACCTGAGATATTGCAACTTCATAGCTAAAAATCAAAGCATCAATGAACACGTCTGTGAAAAAGAAGGCAGTTTATTGTCCCACACATATATTACGTCCCATCATCCTACAATGAACAAACAGGTATGGAAAAGGAATAAATTCCGGTATTTGCAAATAAGGCTGGAAATGGAATCGTTCAAAAGGACTCTTTTTATTTGTCGAAGTCAGCATATAGGCACATTAATATAAAAACAGGGAACCCAAGCTGGTGAATGCACCCCCAAATTCCATTCGGTTAAGCTTGATTTTTTTTGGAGATTTTTTATATAAACCTGAAATCATTTGTATGTCAAAAAAAAAGGAACTCAGATGTTGTCTGACAAGCTGCACGAATCACACACAAATCATAATTACCAGCTGCTATGAAAGTTGGCTTTGATGAGCTGTAGAGGATAACCAGCAAGCAGCTTCAGGTTTTCACCGACAGCCATGGTGGTCTTCTCCTCCAAGCCCAAGATTAGAAGGTCAAATGACATCGTAGGAATCATTTTGATAATAATATGTTTACCATACGGGAAATGTAGAACATAGGCAATGATAAAAAAAAGGGAACCCAAGCTGCAGGCTGCAACCCTAAATTCCATTCCAACTTTTGTGCCCCAAAAAAATAATGAGGAAGCAAAGTCTAGCATCTTAAAGAAAAATGGAGAGGAAAAGGAAACTGAAGAATTCATTTTTTTTTTGTCTGGCATGGATCGAGTCATGCCTATGCCTGTAGCTCTTGGTGGCAGCAATACAACCCAAAATCCGTTATTTGTTATGTGGCATGGATCGAGTCATTGTAAAACCTCATGGTGTTTTTATTCCATCCCACAAAATCTCCAAGTGTATGGCATAAATGCATAAACTGCATTTTGCATGTAGAACACCAAAAAAACAAAAATAAATAGAGGGTGACAACAGGAATCTTTCAGATATACAAAAGTATTGGGTCTAATGTCATGTAGAATCACTAAGGCAACTATAAAGGAGTGACAATAGGATTGAATATAAGACAATCCAATTAGAGATTATTCTGTGAAAGCTGTGGAGGCCAAAAGCTAATAGGAACCTATAAAAGAACAGTAGGCAGTATAACAACTTCATTTTTCCACCCTGGACAGAGGAAACTACTGCTACTCTACTCAGTATGATGCAGTTCCTGTTCTGGACATTGGTAAAAAAACACACTTCTAAACCTCTTTTTTTTTACTGCCTGCTTCGTCCTGAACCGTTAGACATGTTTGTACATAACCTTTTCTGAGGTAAAAATCAATGTTTTGAGTTAGCATGCCCAAAAGAAAGAACTATTGTTTGTTACTGAGATCTATTTCAGACTAATAAACATGGGAAGCCTAGCTAAACCTCCAGATGGCATGAAAAGCAGTGGACATGGGCATAAAAAGCACTATACATCTCCATTCCAATAAACTAATAACAACTACTTGTAAGAGGCTGCAGATGTGAACCATAGGCCGTACCTTATATTATTCAGTTATGGTTAAACTACCACGAAAAATAGTTCAACTGGACGTTTGAACCTCCGAAAATAACAGAATAAATATTCGCCCGTATTTGCCATTTTATCATCACACGCGCCAACAACTATTCTGTTGTCTTTGCTTCCTGCAGGCAAAAGAAAAATCTTAACACAGGTAAATAGGATGTGACTAAAAATGGCTCGATCTATTTAGGAAGTCAATATGTTCGGCTAGGCAAGTTTGCCAGGAGACAACGCTGCTTACAAACAACTACGAAGAATAGGAAGCACTGGTGACATCTCACATGGGCATCATATCAAACACATGGTATGCAGCTCGCAACACATAACTTGATCAGCAACCGATCAAGGAAATCTGCAACAAGAAGCCAATGTTTAAACGTAGCAATCTAACAGGCAAATGCAGAAGCCACAAATCTAACTCAAACTAAAAAAAGCCAACACAAAAAGAGAAAGAGGAGGGGCAACATCTCAAGGGTGGAACCACATCCTCTTGCCTCCACCAACCTAGCACCGCACCAGGACCTTGCAACGCAGAAGAGGAGGAAATTACCTGGCTTTGTGCCGCCGCCGAGCCGCCGGATCTACGCCGCGATGCAACCGGGGTTGTGGAGCAGAGGCAGTTAGGGTTTCGTGAAGCACACAAGCACAAGCGGATCAGCGGAAGGAGGCAGCACCGGGGTGCACCAGCGCCGGCGTCCACCGGCGGGGCCCGGTGGCGTCGCCGAGGAGGGGGCGCTTGCACCCGCGGCCCGGGGTCGGCACCCACCGCACCGGCGCAGGACCCGGCGGTGGTCGCCGTCGCCCCCGCCCGTGCGGCATGAGGGGGGCATGGAGGAGGAGGAGGAAGGCGGCCGATGCCGCGCAAGGGCCAGCCACTGCCGAGGACCGCTCGCGCCGTCGTCGTAGGCACGTCGGGAGAGAGCGAGAGAGAAGAGCACGAGCGAGCGAGAGCGAGAGCGAGCGGCGGAGAGATAGAGGAAGAGAGAGGATGAATGCAAGAAGGGAATCAGAAGCCAATGTATATATCTGGTGGGCTGGCTCCGAAGGAGAAGCTGTAAAACAGCAAGGGAAGCACTGAAAAAACACGAAGTAGGCCCAGAATCCGCTCCCGGCGAAATCCGATCCAGGCAACTATGGCCATCCAATGGAAGATCCAATGGCCAAAAATATTCAAGGCAACGTGGACGGTGTTTCCTTCGGGAAACCACCTCCGGCTTGTATAGGTTAATGTACGAACTAAGGTTTAAATATCGAAATTTCTCGAGAAAATCTGGCGGAACGTGGGAATGCAGTTACAAAATTGCCCCCCCCCATGAAAGCAATACCTGCATCAATGCCATCCAATGTATACCCGGTCTTAGGGTTTGGCCCCTCCCGACTCCCTCAGTTGCCTTCCGCAGTCGCCTGCTGCCCCGCGTCGGCCTCTTCTTCATTGACTTTGGCCCATTCGTTCGGCGGGCCCTCCACATGCGATGCCGGCGCAATCCCTCGAGGATAGGCACGACGGCGCGTGGTCCCGACTATGTAGACAGCTAGCCGCCCTCCGCCTCCGGCCCCGCTCCTGTGGCCCGATTGAGTCGTTGTTGCAACCGCCAACTTCACCGGCGGCGAGCTCACCACAGCCCTCCGGAATGTATCGATCCGAATTAATATTAATGGTCCTGTTCGCTTGTCTTATAATCCATACTTTTTAGCTTGTTTTTTCAGCCGGAACAATGTTTTTCTCTCACAACAAATCAACCGGAACATTGTTTCGGCTTGTTTTTTCAGCGAAGCGAATGGGGTGAATATTGTTCCTCTCTTGGTGCTACTGAATTTGCATGCAAAAAGGTCGAGCTTTTAGAGTGGATTCGGGTTCTAGAATTTGGTTAGGGGTGGATTTGGGTTAAAGTCAGGTGTAGGTCAGATTTGAGTGTTCCATATAAGGATGAAAGCGGGAACGGGAAATTCCCATACCGATCGACACCGTATACCGGAATTCCCGACCAGATATCATTTTCGCGGGAAGAAACGGATTCAGGAAGAAATCCGGGAAAATTCGACGAATCCGGGATCGAAATCGGTTAGAGTGATTTTCCGACCGAATTAGCGGATCCCGTATTTATTCAGGAAGACCCCGCGGGAAATTCCCGTTTTAAAGGCCTCCCATGCAAACGACCCAACCCCACCCCGCCGGCCAGCCCAAACCCCACGCCGCGCGGCCCACTCGTCCGTCGTCAAGGGCCTTTCAACTCGCCCGCACGCGCAGCTGCGTAAGTTTTGAAGGTCACCCTGGCCCTCCTTTTATGCTTTTCCCTTGGACTGCGGCTTTGCTAGTGAAGCGAGGTGGTACTAACACTCGCGAACTAACACTCATTCGTTCTTCTGCCGTGCGGCCGCGGCCGTAGCTGCGCAACAATAATTGGGCCAGCACAGCAATTGCTGATGGACCGGCCCAGTAGCATGGAACAGGCGAACAACGATTTCTGTGTGCTTGCTCTCCTCTGGACCTTTTGCATGTTGGCAGGCAAACAGGCGAACTAGACATTTGGAGGTTCAACAAAAATACTGAGTTTTAAGTGGTTACATGTATATCGATGTTCCCGTTTTTGTGTTATCGATTCCCGATCGTAATCGACATGTTCCCGATCGAAGTATTCCGTTCCCGATATCCCGTAATATCGAATTCGTTTTCCCGTCCGGCTTTCCCGTTCCCGCTACCGTTCCCGGTTATATAATGCAGGAGCGGGAATGGTTACGGTGTTTTCCCGACCGTTCCCGACCGTTTTCAACCCTAGTTCCATAGTTCGATTGGACGGAGATCGTTGCGTGGTGTTCAGTTTGGTGATTAGAGAGCAAGTTTAATTGGGTGATAAGGAGGTGGGGGGACTGATTTTATTAAGCCAAGGCCCCATAGGTGGGATGATTGAGGAATATTGCCAATTGAAAAGCATACGTGACATGTTACTGTAGGGTTTCTCATGTAAAGTTGAGTTTTCTAAGCAGTTTACCCATTTGCTGTAATGTTTTGTGGATGAACTGGTTCAGTTGTAGCCAGTTGCTCTTCATGGCCCTAGGCGTGCCCCAAATAACCCTTTAGAGTATGGCCTTGTTTTGGATTACAAATTTTTGCAATCTGGACACTGTAGCACGTTTCGTTTGTATTTGATAAATTTTGTCCGATCATGGACTAACTAGGCTCAAAAGATTTGTCTCATGATTTACAACCAAACTGTGCAATTAGTTATTTTTTTTACCTACATTTAATGCTCCATGCATGCGTCCAAAAATTGATGTGACAGAGAGAGTAAAAAAACTTGGAATTTGGAGGATCTAAACAAGGCCTATATGTAGTTTTTCAGCCTGGCCCTAGGTGTTGGGCCAAGTGTTTGGACTCATGGCCCAGCACAGAGAGGAAAGGGGCACGCGGCCGCGAGTCGCGAGCGTCGCAGGCGCCCGTCGAGGTCCGATTCCCCTCCCTGTTTCTGCTTCTCTATACGCCGCTCTCTCTGTCGCTGCTGCCCGCTGCTAACCCTAGCCGCCGCCGGCCGCCGTCGACCCGTCCTGCGCCTGCCGGCCGACGCCGACTGCCACACCATAGATGCCCGCCCAGTGCCCGGCGTCCTGATGGCCGCCGCCTGCCGCGGACACGCGGTGACAGGCTGACGGCGTGCGTGACGCCCTGCACTGCTGCCTGCTCCGCGCCTGCGCTCTACAACCGTCTGCGGTCTGTCGCCCAGCCCTGGCGCCCGCCTGGACCCGCCCGGCTGCGCGCCTGCGCGCCACAGCGTGACACCATCGCCAACTGCAGACTGCAGTCAGCCAGTCACAAACTCACGGTTCTAATTCCAAGCTTGGTAATTCCCCATTCTCACGTCTAAGTTCTGCCTTAATTTGATGTTGAACTCTTCCTGATCTAGTATGAATTCCATGAATGAACATTATAATTGATTATATCAATTTTTGTAGCACGTAGAGTTGCACAATGTAGAGCGGGACATTAAAATTCTTTTTTACCTCCTGCTCCTACGCCAATTATACAACCAACATCACAAACCCAGCCATCAAAATTGAAGTGCGGCTGGTATATACGCTTTTCATAGTGGCCCTATACATCGAAATTGAAGAGCTCCATAAGAACCTAACATTTCGAAAAACAAGCATCACATGCCAGCTCCTAATGAACTGAGACAACTTGCTAATTGGTGAATTTGAATGAGTCTGTTAATGCTGTATTCCTATTTTTGTCCAGTGCTCGATGGCTTATATGGGTTAGGCTTAGAGCTGCCATTTTTTTTTGTCTGAACCACCTTTATGAGAGCTACTGATAAAATTTTTGAGAGGTGGTCAACTGGAATATATCATCTTAATGAATGTTTGAGTAACTACATGAACCTTTGTTATATTGCTCAATGACTGTGGCACGCCTCATTTTCATGCAAGTTTAAAACTTTATATGAGGGAGATGTTGGAAAATGGATTAAAAGGGAATTGTAACAATAGCTCAAACTGCTTTTTAGTGACACATATACAGCAAAAAAGCAATTTAGGCATTTACATGTTAACATGCTATCTTGACAATCCAACAAATCATCTACAGAATAGGATTCCATTCATGTTTGTAATCATTGAAAGTACTTTTTTTCTTTTTTTCGGGCTCGGGCTAATTGCTACTCATGTTGCTATGTCATTACATATAGCAAGTGGAATAGAAGTCAAATCAGGGGGCATTATGTCAGTATATTGTTTACATGAATGGAATTTTAAATATGATTTTGGCTGGGTTGCATTATGTAGTATGGTCCTGTTTGGAACTGCTTTTGGAGCAGCTTTTCACCAAAAAAGAGAAACAGTGGAGCAATCAAATGAAACTTCCTGTTCGCTTGTCTTATAATCCGTACTTTTCGGCTTGTCTTTTCAGCCAGAATAGTGTTTTTCTCTCACACCAAATCAGCCGGAACAGTGTTTCAGCTTGTTTTTTCAGCGAAGCGAACGGGCAAAACGCTTCCCGCAAAACAACTGTGAGCCAGTTTCCTTGTTAAGCAGCCTGTGAGGAGCTTATCTCAGCTTTCTCTCGCCATCCTCGAGCGCCTCCTCACCACGAGTGCCTCCTAGTAGCCTGCCGCCACTGTGACGATTTTCTCCCGCTGAGCGTCCTCTTCGTCGATGAGTGCTGCCCCACCCCGCCGGCTGCCTCCTCATTGATTGCCTCCCCACCGAGCGCCATCCCACCTACGAGCGCCTCTGGATCAATGTGTTGCCCTTGATCAATGATCACCACGTGAGCCACCCCACATCTACGCACACCCTTGGCCTTTGCCTCCCAGTCACCGGTCGGCCGGTTCCACTAAGCAGGAGGAGCCCTGCTGCTTGCTCTCTCTTCTAGATTGGAAGAAGCTGGAAAAATAAAGCCACACACAAAATGCGCTGCTTTTTAGTTTTTACACAAGAGCTTCTCCAAAAAGAAGCTTTTGTGGACAGCTAGCCATAAGCTAGCTTTCTATAAGTTTAAGCCATTCAAAACAGGGCCTATATGTATATTTAGTGTTTTAGATGTCAGGTTAGCTTGCACATCATTTCATCATATTTGAAACTTATTGAACTGTTAGGGAAGGTGTTTGTCCATGCCTAGGGTTTGTCAGTGTTGTGCCAACATGATATTATTTTTGCAGCTAGATGGAACTTATTGTCTGATGCATTATGTTAAGCAATATGTTTTTTTCTCGATTCATCAAAAAAAATTGTTTGGTTATTGACACCGGATGAAGATATATTTTTTTTTAAACTGTATTTATTTTGGCTTAATATAGATGCATGTTCCATGCCATTTGGTCCAAAACACATGATATGATTGTCATGTTTTAATATTTGGGTGAGATAGTTTAATGCCATTTTTGGGTGAGATAGTTTATATGGATACCATTCAAGTTTTCTTTTGGCAATGTTCTGCCAAGATGATTTTCCTTTTTGCACTTTGCACAGAACTTAACATCTGATACAGTGTCAAGCAACATATTATTTCTTTATTTATATTACAAATTGTGTGGTTATTGATGTCAGATAAGTTGAAAAAAAAAATTCCTATTTTGGCTTAGGTGGAATCTATTGCAACCATGTGTGCTGCTTGTTCAGTTGTTCGTCCTTAGCACTTCTTTGTTTCTATTGTATATAGGAAGGCCTTGCAAGGTTTCTTTTTCTTCTTTGTTGATAATTTGATGGATTGCCAAGATACCATGTTAACATGTAATTCCTGGACTACTTTTTGGCTGTTTATGTCACTAGGAAGCAGATTGAGCTATCACTCTAATATAAATCTTATCTTTATATTTAACTCTACATTTTCATTTCTGAACTGTGGCACCCTACCTGTTATTATTTTTTGGTGACTCATGGGACTATTTCTTTTTACTGTTTCTAAGTTTGTTCTTTTGTTTGAATGTCAGGTGCTATCAACTTGGAAGATGGCAGATGAGGAACAAGCCCCAAGCTCTAGGAAGAGGGTTGCAGGTACCCAAATCAACAAGGATAATCCTGAGCCTGATGATGACGGACCAGAGCAAGAGATGGGTACATTTAAGAAAGCTACTGAGGAAGTTATGGCAATCCGGAGAATTGTAAAGGTTCGGCGCCAGCAGACTTCATCAGCTCCTTCTTCTAATCCTTTCTCTGCAATTAGATTTACCCCCACTGATTCTGGTGCTCAAACAAGTGCCCCTGTCCCAGAGGCCCAACCTTCAGATGTCAAAGCTGATGAGGGAAGTAATGGTAATGGGAAAGATACTTTGTCTGTGCCAGAAAAGAATGCAGGCTCTGGTGTAAATACCGACTCTGGTGCCACAACTGAAGCACCACCTCAACCTGTTGAAACCAGTGACAAGGCAGAAGACACAAAGGATGAATCTGGTGGAGACAAAGTGGTAGTTGGAGAACCCAACGAAGGTAGCTGCATGCCATCTGAAGTTGAGGGCAAAACAAAAGAGGGAGATGCTGAAGAAAAGGAAGGGGCAGATGAAGCTGGAAATAACGATAAAATTAGCAAGGATGATACTGAGAAGAAAGATGGAGGTGAATCAGAGGCCAAGGATGGCCTGTCTGATGAGCAGAGAGATGCTGATAAAATTGACAAGGATGATACTGAGAAGAAAGATGGAGGTGAATCAGAACAGAAAGATGCTGATAACAAAGGGCAGACATCATCAGCGACACCCCTTTTCTCGTTTAAGAATCTGTCAAGTGGTCAAAATGCTTTCACAGGTCTGACCGGAACTGGATGTTCAAGCACATCATTCTCGTTTGGCTCAGCCTCTAAAGATGGCTCAAGTGCTGGTCCTTTATTTGGGCTGAAAGCTGATGGTTCTTCGTTCCCTTCTTTTAATCTTGGTGCTACTAACAACGGGAGTTCCGCCACAGCGCTTGCTACTTCAGCAGAGGCACCCAAGAAATTTGCTATGACAGAGGGCCCTGTTGAAACCGGTGAAGAAAATGAGAAGGCTGTATTTACTGTTGATTCTGCTTTGTATGAGTACCTAGATGGGGGCTGGAAAGAAAGAGGAAAAGGTGAACTGAAGCTGAACGTCCCTGTATCTGGCGGTGAGAGAGCCCGGCTCGTCATGAGGACAAAAGGCAACTACCGGCTGGTCCTGAATGCAAGCCTCTACAACGACATGTCACTCAAGGACATGGACAAGAAGGGCGTGACGTTTGCCTGCATGAACAGCATTGGGGAGTCACCGAGCAGCCTTGCCACATTTGCTCTGAAGTTCAAGGACACAGCCACCAGGGAGGAATTCAAGGATGCGGTGGAGTCTCACAAGACAAGCAAGGCACCGGACGCGCCGCTGAAGACGCCGGAGAACTCACCGAAGGCAGCAGAAGTCTGAAGCTGCACTCGGGTCACGCTTACTCGTCTTTTGTACGTGTCCAGGAAGGAGCCGAGAGATACTTTCTGTTATTACTGCCGAGTTCTTAAGAATGTCGCGTCATGACATGATGTCCTGAGTTGTGTTTGCATACGGTTCCCTGGTGCTGTTTTTGGAACAGTGGGTAGCCTGTCGAACTTTCATTATTACATATAATCTTAGAATCCTGGAGATGAGACTCGTTAGATATGTTTGCTCGTCTTGTGCTCCGTTATGTTCTATGTGACGTGTTATAACTAGTTATTATGTCATGAATGAATGTATGCGATTATGCGTGTCCTGGTTATTATATTCCACCGAGGGCTTTTTTTTTTGACAAACCCTTAGACAAGCTTTATTGAACGAGAATAGTTACATCATTGAATAATAAATGAACAATAAAATTAGGGGATCATCGTCATTGATACAATTTTCTTTTGTAAGCATAGCTTGCTTGGCTAGTTCATGTGCCACTTGGTTTGCTTCTCTGCTTAAGCGCTCAATAGAGATCTTCTGGAAACCACTCCAAACAATATTACACTGTCATATATTGTAGCAGCTGAGTTCGCAGTAAAACCTCCTTTCCCTATAATTTCAATGACCTCCATACAATCGGATTGAATGATCAATCGGTTGCCTCCAATGTGTTGAGCCAACATCAACCCTTCCTTTAGAGCATATGCTTCTGCCACTGGTGCATCAATTAGGTGGGAAATAAAAGTACTTGTCGCTGCAACCATACTTCTCGAGCCATCTCTGATAATTGCACCTGCACTTCCGCATCCCCTATCATAATCATAGGAAGCATCCCCTAACATAAGAAACCTTCTAAAAGTTTTCTCCATCCTTATAGTAACTTAGCTCCTTGTTTCGCTGCCATCTTGTAATTCTTCGCTAGAGAAACAATAGCTAATCCTGATCTTGATGGGAGTTGTATATTTTCACCGTGCGTTAACTGCCGCTTTTCCCACCACAGGTACCAGCCACCCGTCAGAATAAGTTCGGCCAGTCCTAACTCCAGGCCATAGACCTGCTCTCCTCTATGGATCACTTCTTCCAACACAATAGACCCCGACCAGTCAGTAATCAGCAGGTATATGATCTTCTCACAAACTCCTATCGAACTCCATAATGCTCTAGCTCGATCACAAGAAAATATCATATGTTTAATATCTTCTGCCCCATTATGACACACCAGACACCCTTAAAAGGTCCTAAATGGCTAGAGGGCGGTGAATAGCCTATAAAAATCTCTATAAATACATTAGAGCAAGTGGTTAGTAACCTAAATGGCGAAATGCAATTTTGCTCTAGCTCTACAAGGGTTACAAGCCACCTATACCAACAATTCTAGTCGATATGATCTCTAGATACAATCAAAGGCTATGCCACTACTCTCTCAGTTAGTGAGCTCTCAAAGACTAACTAAAGAGTCTTACTAACCAAATTAACAAGCTCTAAAAAACTAACTACACTAAAGAGCTTGACTAGGCAAGAATGTAAACAATATAAATACAAGAGAGTGTGGGAAGATTATACCGCCATGGCAAGTGAGATGAACAAATCGCAATGAATATCTAATCAATCACCGGGAGAATTTCAATCACAATGAACACAAGGTTTTTCTCCTAAGGTTCACGTGCTTGCCGGCACGCTAGTCCCCGCTGTGTCGACAACACTTGGTGGTTTAGTGGCTAATAGGTATCACACACCTAGCCAACACTTGGCACCTCAAGAACCTACCCACAAGTGAGGTAACTCAATGACACGAGCAATCCACTAGAATTACCTTTCGGCTCTCCATCGGGGAAGGTACAAGACCCCTCACAATCATCGGGAGATGGCCACGAACAATCACCAACTCGTGCCAATACTCCTCTGCTGCTCCAAGCCATCTAGGTGGCGGCAACCACTAAGAGTAACAAGAAATCCACAGCCATAACGATCCCCAAGTGCCACTCGATGCAATCACTCAAGCAAATGCATTAGGAATCACTTCCAATCTCACTATGATGATGAATCAATGATGGAGATGAGTGGGAGGTGTTTGCTTAGGCTCACAAGGATGCCAAGTATGTCAAAGTGCCAAGAGAGTGAGCCCCAAGCCGGCCACCACCAATTTAAGAGCCCCTTGGCTCAAAGAGCCATTGGGCTATCCAAGGGGCACTAGACGCACTGACCGGACGTTGCGCTGTGTCCGGTCGACTGAGTCCGGTTGCACCCCCGAGCCACTCCGTGCTTGCCACACCGTCTCCATTCAAATAGAGCCGTTGGCGCCTTCGCGCGCGTGTGCCAGCCAAGCATCGGACGCACCTCTACGTATGATCAGACGCACCACCACACGACGTCGGATTGTTTCCAGTAAGCATCCAGAGAGCATTTTTATTAACTGAACGCGCCCAGTCGTAGGTGACCTGATGCGCCCGGCATCCGATCACTACTACGCAAGCACATGGGGGCTACATCAGCGTACGTCAGCCAAGACCTAACGCACCCCCTGCGAGTCCGGTCGCTCCTCGTCTCCAGTGTTCGATCTCAAACCGAGCCGCGTCGTCTCTGCTGCGCGTGACCTGACTCAGCGCCAGAGTCTGGTCCCTACATCCGGTCATGCCACTGAGGTAGATCGAGACCCTACGGTTTAGCACCGGACGTGTCCGGTCATCCTAAGACCAGCATCCGGTCATCACCCTTCGCCTCCTCTTCTTTTTTTAAACTCCTCAAACACTTCACCCTTGCTTTCAAGTTGCTAACCACAAAGTGTAGAACTTGTGTGCACGTGTGTTAGCATTTTTCCAAATATTTTACAAGGGTCAATTGTTAGCCCACTAGGTCCCTAATGCGTATGCAAGAATCATGTCACCTAGTGGCACTCGATAACCGCTTGACCAAAGATTTCTCTCTTTATAGTACGACTATCGATCCTAAATACACTCACACCCTCTATGGTGTCTTGAGTGCCAAAACAAAAACTTATTTGATACCTTTGCCTTGATCTTCTTAGTTTTTATTTTTCTCTTTCTTCTTTTCCAAGTTGGAGCTTGATCACCATTATCTCATGTCCATCTTCATCTCCATGGACCTCTCATTGCTCCATCACTTGACATGTACCAACCTTGCTCAATTCAATACTCATGACAAAGGTTAGTACCTAGGTTTCATTAATTATCCAAAACCAAACTAGGGCTTTTAACCCTCCATCAGGGATAATATGCCTATTTGCCAATATTGATTTGCACGGCATCAACCCACGAAGAGCTCTCCAACCAAAAAAATTTATTTTCCCCGGCACTTGGAGTTTCCATAAATTTCTCCACACCTAACGATTGCTAGTCCCACTGCCCTGTACAACAGCTTGTCTAGCTCCAAATTTGTTCTTCCATTGGCCACAGTAAACTGATCTCATCGAAAGCAACCCATTTCTATTATAATGCCAAGCAACACAATCTTCTCTCCCTGGGGTAAGTGGTATCTATAAGATACAATTAGCATCAACATGCTCAAAAATAGATCGCACCGGATCAACATCCCATGTTATGTCCACAGGATTGATTAATTCATCCACTGTGCTTACTATGTTATTGCCTCTCTGTGTCTGAACTTTCATGTTGTGACTGCATGTGATCCAATTATCCTCCCATATTTTGATCTGTGTGCCGTTACCAACCCGCCATATGCACCCAAGTTTGAAACAGTCAAGCCCTGCTAAAACACTTTGCCAAGTATAGGAGCTCCCACCTTTGATTCTCACATTTAGCAATTTTCCATCAGGATAATAGCGAGCTCTCAACACTCTGGCACATAATGAATCTGGTTCACTTAGAAGTCTCCAAATTTGCTTTGCTAACATTGCCAAATTGAAAGATTGTAAATCTCTGAGCCCCATACCTCCTTTTTCTTTTGGCATATAAAGTTTCCACCACTCTTGCCAATGAATCCTCTTATGGTCATTGTCATCACCCCACCAGTATTACGAAATAGCATTTGTTATTCCTTTGTAAATGTTCTTAGGAATTTTAAACACCATCATCGCATACACTAGAACAGCTTGAGCAATAGATTTAATGAGGATCTCCTTTCCTCCCAAACTCAATAGCTTCTCCTTTCACCCATTGATTCTAGAGTTCACCCGATCAATAAGATAGCAAAAACAGTCGCTACGATCTGCCCCCACCATCGTCGGTAAGCCCAAATATTTGTCGCTGAGAGATTCAGTCATTATATTCAACACTTCACATAGCTCTATCTTCACATTCACTTATGTATTGCTTGAAAAGTATATGCTCAACTTTGCTTCACTGACTTTTTGCCCTAAATTTACACAGTATCTGTTCAAGATATCAATTAAGCAATCTGCATTTTTCTTGTCGGCATGCATTAAAATGAGTGAGTCATCTGTGAAAAGCAAATGTGAGATAACAGGAGCTTCCCTGCACACCTTGACACCCTCCAATTCCCCTCTCTCTTTGGTTCCCTTCAACATACAAGATAGTCCTTCAGCGACTAGTAGAAAAAGATATGGTGACAAAGGGTCCCCCTGCCTCAAACCCTTGTTGGTGAGATAGTGTCCCTTTCTATAGAATTGAATCATACCCTATACTTCATTGATTTGACACAAGCCATAATAAGATTCACCTATCTCCGGTCAAAACCAAGCTTCATCATAATTTTCTCTAGAAAAACACATTCAACTCTATCATATGCTTTATGCATATCAAGATTTATAGCACACAACCCCCTATTTCCCTTCTTCTTTTTCATTGTATGGATGCATTGATATGCCAATAAAATGTTATCTGTAATCAATCCCCCTGGAATGAATGCACTTTAGTGGTGGCTAATAATTTCAAGTAAAATAAAATTTAGTCTACTCGATAGTAACTTTGAAATTACCTTATAGACCACATTGCATAAAGAGATTGGTCTAAACTGAGCAACTTTATCTGGGTTTTCTACCTTTGGAATCATGACTATGGTAGTATCATTCCACCCCTCTAGAATAGTTGCACTGTTAACTGTGTGCAACACTTCATCAATCAAATCATCTCCCAACAGATTCCAGAAACATTTAAAGAAAATCGCATGTAATCCATTAGGGCCAGGGGCTTTAAGATCACCAATACTAAAAAGGGCTTTCTTCACCTCCTCCCTTGAGAAGCCATGAGAAGCTGATTCATATCGGTAGTGACCCTATGGTTTACATCCATCAATACACCTTGATCTACATCGTGAACTTCCAATGTAAAGAGATTTGCAAAATACTCCTTCACCATTACATTCATCTCTCCGATGTCCTCATGTCTTATTCCTTGATCATCTAAAAGCCCCTTGACCATGTTCTCCTCCAGGTCGACGCATAATGATGGAAAAAAAACTAGCGTTTCGATCCCCATGCTTGAGCCAATTTGCTCTAGCTCTTTGGACCCAAATAATTTCGTCCTGCTCAAGTAGCAGCTCCAAATGCAGGCGTATCTCCTTTTGTGCCGCTAACGACTCATCCATCAGCGGTCCACGCCTCAGGCTTTCAAGCTCCCTCTTTATTTTTTTCATACGCTAGGTAGGGTTCTTCAGAACTTCACGGTCCCAAGCATGCAAATCATTGTGCACAACATTCACCTTTGTCATTAGCTTTGGACCATTGCCCATCACCGCAACACGTGCCTAGGCCGCCTGCACTAATTCCTCCACCGTCTCCTCCTTCAACTATCTATCTTCAAATCTCCTCGGTCCCTCCCTATGGACAGATTGCCCACTAACGTAGTCCATCTCAACAATGATAGGGCGGTGGTTAGATTTGACCATCTCCCCATTCACAAGCTGTGCTTTTGGAATAAAATGTTCCATTGTGTATTAGCAACTCTCCAATCCAATCGTTCTCTGATCCTCCCTCTTTGCCAAGTAAACACATCACCTAAAAAAACAATGTCAGCTAGCTCGCAATCCATAAGAGTGTCCTAGAATGCTTGCAGCTGTATTACGATCTGGCTCGGCCCCCTTCCTTTTCATGATGGAATAAGATCTCATTAAATCCCCTAGGGCTAGCCATGGGAGGAACAAATTGCCATGCAAAAACCGCAGCGCCTCCCATGTCAAATGTTTATACTCCCACCTCGGCTCTCCATAGATCCCTGTTAACCTCCATTCCTCATTGCCCCTAACCACCACATCTATGAAATACTACGACACACTTTGGCATTGAATCACTATCTCCTTCCTCCACGTCATTAGCAAACCCCCGCTTCGACCATCGCTTTCGTTGATGATGAAGTGATCACATCCTAGCCTTGTTTTCAAACTTTCTACCTTTGCTTTTCCCAGATGTGTTTCAGACAGAAAAAACACGTCTAGTTTCTCCCGCTTTTGGATTTCTAGAAGCGCACGCACTGCTCGGGCACTAGCAAGGCCCGAGCAGTTCTAGGCTAAGATTTTCATTGTGCTCGGTCACTCTCCTCAAAGGAGAGCGCCGATCTAATATTTGCATTTGTCAAATCATCCTCCTCCCCTCCTCTATTCCTCCTTGGCCTCTTCTTCTCTTGTTCTTTCAAAGGACTTATAGATGCATCCTTCTAGGATGGATGCTCTAGAAGACTGAGTTGCATAGCTTCATGTCCTGTACCATCTCCATCCGTTCCCTCCCTCTTCTTGGACAGTGCACTATCTAGGTCTTCATCATCTCATAGAGAAGTTTCCATGTCTTTGACTTCATCATCAACCCAATCTCCTTTCCTCCTCCTCTTCCTCGCCCTCTACCACAACCTCTGCCCCTGCCTCCACATGAATCATCCCTCCCTAACACCACCAACATGAAAGGGACACAACCAATTTCTCCACTCACAACTTTGTTTGCGATGGATTCCATCTCCACATTCAGTAACATCATGACCCATGCAGCCACAGAAAAAACAAAAGGCCAATAGCTTTTTAGATCACACTAGGTATTTCATCCGTTCTTTGAGAGTGATTGAGACCACATGCACTAGAGGTTTCTTGAGATCAAGCCAAACCCTAGTGTAACACCCTCGGCGTTACATAGTGAATCACTTGCTAAAACATGTCATGAGCATTAAAAGCATCTAGGTCCTTAGTTGGGTTTTGGTGATTAATGATGACATGAGATTACTATGACTAACGTGTGTTTTGCAGAGATAATTTTAGTTAGGTCATGGTAATGGAAATTGATTGGACAATCATGGTTGTTATGCCCCTGTTGATGGAAATCATTTTGGTTTTCAAAGGAAGAACGACAAGGTTAAGGACGGACTAGTTCTAAGTGTTGTTTGATGTTAGAGAGACACTTGAGTAGTTTAGGACTTTGTTTTTCTTTTGACCATAGTATTAAGGAGGGTATGGACTAGTAGCTTGACCTAGGTGAGTCTAATGGATTAGGTGTGGTGCACATATGTCAAACTTAGCACTAGGTAGCTCAGGAATAGCCCTAAGATCGATAGAAGTCAACTTCATTCTTGAAGGATTTCAAATTAGAAGTGAATGGAGGGTCAAATGACTGACCGGACGCTGGTTTGGTTGTGACCGGTCGCAGCATGAAGAGGTTGGTTAGTTTATTTGATCATCAGCTACAACCATGTACTGACTGGATGCTAAACAGTACATGACCGGACGCTAGGGTGCCTATGTCCAATCAACATCAGAGAGCATCCATAGGGGCATTTTGGTGACCGGACACGTCCAGTGGGTGATGACCAGACGTAGGTCAGCACTAGGTAGCTCAGGAATAGCCCTAAGATCGATAGAAGTCAACTTTATTCTCGAAGGATTTCGAATTGGAAGTGAATGGAGGGTCAAATGACTAACCGGACATTGGTTTGGTTGTGATCGGTCGCAGCGTGAAGAGTCCGGTCAGTTCATTGACTCTGACCTATGTCCGGTCATCACCCACCAGACATGTCTGGTCACAAAAATGCCCCTATGGATGCTCTCTGATGTTGATCGGACGTAGGCACCCTAGCATCTGGTCATGTATTGTTTAGCGTCCGGTCAGTACATGACTGTAGCTGCTGATCAAATGAACTGATCGGACTCTACATGCTATGACCGGTCACAACCATACCAACGTCCAGTCAGTCATTTGACCCTCCATTCACTTCCAATTCGAAATCCTTTGAGAATGAAGTTGACTTCTATCGATCTTAGGGCTATTCCTGAGCTACCTAGTGCTAAGTTTGACATGTGTGCACCACACCTAATCCATTAGACTCACCTATGTCAAGCTACTGGTCCATACCCCCCATAATAGTACAGTCAAAAGAAAAACAAAGTCCTAAACTACTCTAAGTGCCTCTCTAATGCCAAACGACACTTAGAACTAGTCCGCCCTTAACATTGTTGTCCTTGCTTTGAAAACCAAAACGATTTCCATCGATAGGAGCATGACAACCATGATTGTCCAATCAATTTCAATTACTATGACCTAACTAAAATTGTCTCTGCAAAACACATGTTAGTCATAGTAATCTCGTGTCGTCATTAATCACCAAAACCCAACTAGGGGCCTAGATGCTTTCAATCTCCCCCTTTTTAGTGATTGATAACAACACACCTCGAGTATGTAATAGAGATGGGTGAGATTTTCAACATGCTTGGTTCATATAAGCATTTGACAATAAGAACAAAGGAGTCAGACATGCTTGTATGACCTAAGCCAACATGCAAAAAATATGAATTAAGCATGAGTACATGAAGTAAAGCTCATTTGAAATGGAGTAAAACTCGGAAGCACAACAAATGAGCATAACCAAGTGACATGACATATATATTTATATATATCAATGTGGAGAGCACACATGTCACATACGTCTCACAATCACATGTATATAATACAATGCATGAAAGTAAATGTGAATGCACGAAGTATCACACACAAAAAACCAAAAGAAATGAATCGAGACCATCTCACACGCTCCCCATCTCACACGCTCCCCCTGGATCAAACATACTCGCTCCCTCTCCCCCTTTGGCGACCAGCACCAAAACCTAAGGGTCGAATGACAGGACAGGAGCAGACAAGTCGGGCGCTAAGGTGCAATGAGAGATCTAGAACTGAGCTACATCACCCTCTAACCCTAAGCTCTGAGCGGTTTGACCCTCTGTCGCTGGAAGTGAAGGTGAAGTGGGCTGGGTCTACTCAATAACTAGCATGGCCTGTAACTCTAGAGGTGTCATAGTAGGAAGTGGAGCCACATCTGCCGCTGTCGCTGTCGCTGAAGCCTCATGTGTAGGAGTGACTATCTGAGGTGGCTTGGATGATGCAACAGACGATGGAATCATCTTGGTAGTCTTGGTAACTAGAGCAGCTGTGGTAGAGATAGAGACTCAGAACACTGGAGGTGTAGGCTGCCCTGTAAGCTCACTAACGGTAGCGTCGAGACTCCTAGAGACTGGGGTGTCTATCACTAACGCCAAAGAAGTTTGAGTAAGAGTGAAGCCCATAATAATAGGAGTAAAGTGCAGACCCTGAGCTATCCCTGGTGAAGCAAACCACTGAGACACCTGCTCTATAGGTGAGGCAAACTGAGGAGCTGGCTGTCTCTGACTCAGAAGCCCACTAGGCTATACAGCTAGAGTCACTGGAGTGGTGGTGGCATGCTGGCCTATCTAAAGTGTAGATGCTGAGGAGCAACCCCAATAGCAGTGAATACATGTTGTATGAAGCCGAGTAACTACTGCTGAATCATAAGTTGCTGCTACTGCATGGCCTACTGCTGCCGCTAAAACTCATTTTATCGTGCCTAAACCTGAGCAAGTGCAGCTACGGTCTCCTATGGCTGGTGTGCCTGGTCTTATCTCATCTACTCAAGTACAACTAGAAGTGTTGGGTCAGTCTACGGTGGCTGTGGTGGAGCTAAGCTGGAGTCACTAGCCTCTCTGTCATGTGGTTGAGGAGCCATCTATGGAATCGATTAATAGTCATCATCCATGCTATCAGTAGGGTCATTCTCAACCACATCTTCCTGCTGGGCATCTAGCTCCTCCTCCTCCTTAGTCTCTGCAATGCCCCTGATGATCTCATCCTACTGAGTTGCTGTCTCTGGTACCTTTGGGTGATGGCTCAGCTAGCGAGGTGTCCTCGCACGACTATGACGTAGCATCTAGCTCATGTCATACTGTGGAAACTCAGTGGTAGCACCTATCCACTCTACCATTGTCTCTAGAGACTTATGTGAAACTACCTTTCGAAGTAGGAAAGTGATCCAATGAGCATAAGGAAGCTGACAGTGACCTCTGAAGCCATCTACTAGTGTATCCTCCATCTCTGAAAGTATCACATCCCAAATATCAAAGACAGTCTGAGACACCAGGTAATGCACTAGCCACAACTAAATTTGACTTAGGCCCTCACGGTAGCCCATCCTTAGGAGCAGAGTCCTCCTCATAATAGCATCAAGGAGCCGAGTAGTAGGTGTAAGGTCACATGATGTCATGCTCGACCCCTCGCCAAATGGCTCTATGAAGCATGGTCTAACAAGATCTGTAGGTGGCACAAGTCCTCTATGAGGGTGTGTTGGAGGCTCTGTCTGTCCATAGCATATCTTATGAAGATGAATAGGTGACTCTAGAATCCTTAGTATCTCTCTAACCCTTGAGCTCTGGAGCCTGTAGTCATGCCCTCAAAAAGCAAAGTGAATAAACCTGTGACTTGGGTCAATCCACAAGGAGGAGTAGAACTCATGGACCCAAGATGGAACATACTGACCAGTCTATCCAAGGAGATCTGACAAGCTTGACAGATAAGAAAGGTGAGGACAAATTTGCTCGCCTACAGCTACAATTAGAGACTCTATGGAGCAGACCCGCTAAGATCTAAAAGCAACACCGCTATTAAGATATGCACTATAGAAGTCCTCCTACAACACCATGTAGAAGTGCTCTGAGGCATGCTGATCCTGCCTTGACAAAAACCAATCCTCAAACTGTATGAACCGTAGTTGTTGCACCTATCTAGCTGTCGCTACCCTCAGGTCAAGGTGTACTATGGGAGGTGGACCCTGTGGTCTGGGAGATGGACAAGAGCCCCGCCTCTATGTCTAAGGCCTCGATGACACCTAAGTATGTGTGTGACTAGAGCGTCAAAGCTGTGGCTATGCTACCTGCTCTACTTGTTGAGCATTCTCTGTCTACTCTACCGACTGTGTCTACTGCTCAGTGACCCCCTAAGTCTGACTCTCCTCTACACGAGAGACCTCTAGAGCATCCTCTAAAGAGACACGCCATCCTCTAAGCATGATAGTCCTGGGTGGACTACCAAGACTAGCCTCAATTCTCTCGATGGTGGCCCTCTGAGTTGGTGACAACTGATCACCTATGCGAATGCCACTGCTAGATCCACCTCTCTCGGCATGTTCTATGGTGGCTGCCACTACTACCGCCCTATCTGCCTCAACATCATCGAACTTGCGCTTCTTCTTTGTAGTATTTTTTGCCTTCCCTTTTTGCTGAGCAGTCAGGCAAAGCGGAGGCCTTGGATCCTCATCGTTGGGACCACCCCTGACATTCTTGCAATGTGCCATCTCTAAAGCTAACAAGAACCACTGACACTTAAGAGGTTTGGCCTCTGTTCTATACTCGTGGGCTTGGCCCTAGGTTCAACTGCCACTAGTAGCTGCTAAGTAACCTCAAACAAACTGTCTTGCTGCATGGATAGAAATAGATGGAATACACATAAGCATCACATTATATTCTAGAGATGAGCGAGATCCTAATCAGAAGCAAGCAATGAGGTACGAATAGAATGAATTTGGCTAACTACCATAGAACAAGAAGAATCCCTATGAAAAGGTAAGTCACTAGAGGAATGGTAGCTGGCTAAGAGAATCACTAGTGCGCGAGCACGGGACGCCAAGAGAAAGACACGCAAGGTCGCTAGAGGGAGCTGAGACACCGATGAGTCGAGGTGAGGAGGAAACTCTGGTGGTGGCGGCGAGCACTGGGCGGGCATGATGAGGCATGACGAGAGCAGTACCGGGAGCGCAAGAAGTTAGCTAGTGTGGAGAGCATGGATGCAGCAACAGAGATGCGAGGGTGGCATGTTAGCTCGGGCAGGGTGGCTCGAATGCAGTGGAGGAGGTGCTGGCACGGGTGTGGCGGCGGAGATGCGAGGGCAGCGCATCGGCTAAGGTAGGGCAGCGTAGACACGGTGGTGGAGGCACAGGCGCGCGCACGACGTTGAAGATGCAAGGGTGATGCATTGGCTTGGGCAGGGCAGCGCGGACGTGGTGGTGGAGGCGTAGGCGCGGGCGTGGTGGTGAAGATGCGAGGCCGGTGCGTTGGCTAGGGCAGGGCAGCACAGACACGGTGGTGGAGGCACAGGCATGTGTGAGGCGATATAAATGAGGGCCCCCTTGATAGTTACAGAAGAAATGGATCAAATCCACACGTGTTGAAGCGACTGGACGCATCGGTGAAAATGACCGAACACAGTAAACCAAAGTCCGGTCGAGTAGAGAGAAGTCTAGAAATGCCCAAACGGTGATCGAACGTGTCCGATGACATGTGACCGGACACACCATAGAGTCCGATCGTTCTCAAGAATCAACATGCACATGAACGGACGTGGAGGCACGTCACATTGGACACTGGGGAAACACTATTCAGCGTCTCATCCTCCTTCAGCAGTAGTTCCTCAGATGTACTAATCGGACGCTCGGTAGCAGAGTCCGGTGCCATGTCCGGTCACTCTTCAGCTGTTGTTTTGCTTCGATCCTACGTGCTACTTTTTCCCAATCGAGTCCCAACTTCAATAAGACCAAAAAGAAACACAAATTAGGACTGATATGAGAGACTTCTCTCGAACCCTAAAAAATTTTAAAATAATTTGCCTTTGGCTATAATTCTTTTTAGGAAAATAGGCAACAAAAGGGCGAGGAGCAACATGTGGCCACACAAATAGAGAAATCAACCATTAGGAGCTTCAAATGCTATCTCTATTTGTGGATAAACACAGCGGATGCTCAAAAGATATTCGAAAAGAACCGATAAAGCAACACACATACATATGCAATGCAATACAAGAAAGAAAATCTAGTTGCTTATCAAGTTTGATCCAAGGTTAAGCTTTTTCACATGCTTTTTTGCGGTTATCTTAACTATGTTAGACAAGCGCTAAGTGCATTACTAAAGATTAAACATGTTTTATATTATAATGCAATGCAAGGGACAACACATGCTCATTTTTTATTGAAGTTACTAAGGTCAAGCACATTGAGCTCACTCCTCAACCGACAAAACGTAGCCTCATCCAGCGTTTTAGTGAAGATATCTGCTAATTGATCCTCGGTCCTTACACCTTCTAGTGATATATTATTTTTAGCAACATGATCTCTAAGAAAATGATGGCGGATATCTATGTGCTTGATGCAAGAGTGTTGAACTGGGTTATTAGCAAGCTTTATCGCGCTCTCATTGTCACACAAGAGAGGTACCTTTTCTAGAACTACACCATAGTCTAGAAGAGTTTGCTTCATGTAAAGAATTTGTGCACAACAAGCACCCGCCGCAATGTACTCCGCCTCGGCGGTGGATAATGCCACACTATTTTGCTTCTTGGTGATCCAAGACACTAGTGATCTACCAAGCAAATCGCATCCTCCAGATGTGCTTTTTCTATCAATTTTGCAACCAGCATAATCTGAATTGGAATAGCCAACTAGTTGGAATCTAGCTCCTTTGGGATGCCAAAGACCAATGCTTGGTGTGTGCTTAAGGTACCTAAGGATTTTTTTAACGGCAACCATGTGAGCCTCCTTAGGATTAGCTTAGAAATCTAGCACACATACACACACTAAACATGATGTCGGGCCTAGATGCGGTCAAATATAATAAACTACTAATTATAGAATGGTAGAGAGTTTGATCAACCGATTTACCTCCCTCATCTAGGTCGAGATGTCCATTAGATGACATTGGTGTCTTGATTGGCTTACATTCATCCATTTTGAACCTCTTGAGAAGATCCTTGGTATATTTTTCTTGAGAGATGAAAATCCCCTCTCTCATTTGCTTGACTTAAAAACCAAGAAAGAATGTAAGCTCTCCAATCATAGATATCTCAAACTTCTTTGACATCAATTCACCAAACTCTTTGCAATAGTCTTCATTTGATGAGCCAAATATGATACCATCAACATATACTTGACAAATGAAGATCTCTCCATTAAGTTTCTTGGTGAATAGTGTGATATCGACCTTCCCAATGGTAAAGACCTTCTCAATGAGGAAATCCCAAAGATGCTCATACCAAGCTCTTGGGGCTTGCTTAAGCCCATATAGTGCCTTGGACAACCTATAGACATAATTAGGATATCTTGGGTCTTCAAACCCAGGAGGTTGATCAACATAGACTAGTTCATTTATGAAACCATTTAAAAATATACTTTTAACATCCATTGGATATAATTTCATTTCATGATGGGATGTATATGCAAGAAGGATACGAATGGCTTCAAGTCTTGCAACCGGTGCAAAGGTCTCTCCAAAATCCAATCCTTCAACTTGGGAGAACCCCTTCGCAACTAGCCTTGCCTTGTTCCTCACAATGATGCCTTGAACATCTTGTTTGTTGCAGAACACCCACTTTGTTCCAATGACTCTTGCATCTTGTGGTCACCCTTCAAGTGTCCAAACTTCATTTTAGGTAAAGTTGTTCAACTCTTCATGCATGGCATTTATCCAGTCTGAATCTTGAAGAGCTTCTTCTACATTTTTAGGCTCAACGCAAGAAACAAACAAGTGATACTCAATAAATGAAGCAAGTTTTTGAGAGCGAGTCATTAAACCCTTTGAAGGACTTCCTATGATGAGATCTTGTAGATGTGCTTGTAGTAGGGGTGAATTTCTTCTATCAACCACTTGTGGGGGAGGTTATGGAGCATCAACATCTTGAGCTTGTGCCACCATTTGATCATGGGAGACATAAGTATCTTCATTTTTTACTCTCCCATCTTTATCATCATCTTGTGGCACATTTCATGAAGAGGGTGGATCAATCACTTGTACATTATCTTCATCATCTTTGGGCTTGATGTCTCCAACTAGAATGTTTTTCATGGCCTTCCTCAATGGTTCATCACCTACATCCTCAAGATTCTCATGTGCTCCTTGGAAGCCATTAGATTCATCAAATTCCACATCATATGTTTCTTCAACCAAACTAGTGTCATGATTAAATACTCAATATGCTTTGGACTTTAATTAATCAACAAAAAAACCAATATCATAATGTCTTTGGAACTTCCCTAGATGTTGCCACTTCTTGTAGATGTAGCATTTGCAACCAAACACCTAGAAGAATGATATGTCCAGCTTCTTTTTAGTGAGCAACTCATAAGGGTCTTGCCAAGAAACTTTTGAAGAAATAGGCGATTGGATGCATAACATGCGGTGTTGATAGCTTCTACCCATAGAGTTTCGAGTGTATTGTACTCATCAAACATTATTCTTGTAAGGGTGATAAGTGTTCGGTTCTTTCTCTCTACTACACCATTTTGTTTAGGAGTGTATGTTGCGGAGACCTCATGCTTGATTCCTACTTCATCACAATATGCTTCAATGTTTATGTTGTCAAATTCTTTTCCATTATCACTTCTTATCTTCTTGAGCTTCACTTCAAATTTATTTTGTGTTGTCTTGGTAAACTTCTTAAAACATACGGCCACTTTGGTCTTGTCATGAAGGAAGAACACCCAAGTATATCTAGAGTAGTCATCAACTATCATAAGATAATAGAGTTTGCCTCCCAAACTCTTATAAGTTGTTGGTCCAAATAGATCCATGTGAAGAAGCTCTATCAATCTTGTTATTGACATGTAAGCTTTTACTGGATGAGTGTTTGTAACTTGCTTGCCGACTTGACATACACTACAAAGCTTGTCCTTCTCAAATTTCACATTCTTCAAACCTCTCACTAATTCATTCTTCATTAGCTTCTTGAGTGAGCTCATCCCAATATGTGCAAGTCTTCTATGCCATAGCCACCCAAGTGATGTTTTGGTGAATAAGCATATCTTCAAGTTGGCATCTTTAGAGGTGAAATCCACTAGATATAGGTTGTTGTATCTAAAACCCTTGAATATAACTTGATCATCATCTTTCTTTGACACAACCACTTCCTTCTCAGTAAACAAACATTGAAAGCCAAGATCACATAATTGACCAACAGATAGCAAGTTGAAACTCAATGAAGCAACATATAGCACATTTGATATTGAATGATCATTTGATATTGTAACTTTGCCCAATCCTTGAACTTTGCCCTTTGAATTATCACCAAACGTAATCCTTTCTTGACCATCTACTTGTTCATCTAGTGAGGTGAACATACGAGGATCACCGGTCATATGTTGAGTGCAACCACTATCAATAACCCAATGACTTCCACCGGTCTTGTAGTTCACCTTTAGACAAGAGATCAAGCTTGTTGTTTAGGGACCCAAACTTGATGGGGGCCCTTGACTTTCTCAACTAGTGACTTTGCAACCCAAATTGGCTTAGGCCTATTCTTGTTGGGTGGACCTAAGAACATGACTTTCATCTTTCCATTAGAATCTTTTCTAAGCATATAGTGAGCATTGAAGGCAAAGGGTCTAGCATGCTTGGGAAAGGGTTGTGGTGGTGGAGTTTGACACATGAGCAAAGTGACCTTCTTGTCCACACTCAAAAAGCATCTCTTTGGCTTAGGCTTTTACTTGTATTGTTGTTGATGTTGAGCTTGAGCTTTCTTATCTTGATTTGCCAAGTACCCAATACCACTTCTATCCATCTTCATCATGGTGTTCATGAGTAGCTCACTTTGGAGATATTGGCCTCTTGTGAACTTGTTCAAACCGGTCTTAAGATGCTCTTTCTCCAACTTAAGCTTCTTGTTTTCTTCTCTAAGTACATCATGATTTTTCTCCATCTTGAGTCTCTTGTTCTCTTCTTTAAGCATCTCATTCTCAAGAGCCATATCATAATCTTTGTCAAGATTCTCTATCACAATTGTGTTGGTGGTTGATAGCTTTTCAAGATCTTTCTTGAGCCTTTCATTCTCATTCTTGAGCTTGACATAATCATCATAGTTGTCAGACTCAACCACTTTCTTGCCTTTGCTACTAGAACATTGCTCAATGCTCTCAACAATCAAGTCATCACATGATGTAGCTATATCAATCTTAACAACATTATTAGTAGCATCATATGGCTCATTGGATAATAACTCATGAGAAAGAACAAGATTGTCATGATTAATCTTGTGATTGGTGTACTCTTCTTTTAGCAAATTGTAACTAGTGGTTAGCTCATTATGTATCCCCTCAAATTTATCATGTTTTTCTCTAAGCTCCTTTTTAGAGGTTTTGAGCTCCTTGAGTTTGGATGACACAATTTTATTTTCTTCTCTAACCTCAACACTAGCTTTTTTGGCTATGTCATATTTTGCTAAGAGTGAGTCCTTCTCAAGTTCTAGCTTTTCATTTTTAGCTCTTATCTTTCTAATGATTTTAGTGTATTGGTTTAGCAACTTGACAAGATCATCATAAGAAGGTGATTCAAATTCTTTATCACTATCACTACCACTTTCATCATTGCTAGCATTATCATCACCACTACTATCATCATCATTTTGTACCTTTCATTCACCCTTGGTGCTGATAGAATATTGTCCGCAGACCTCTGAGGGGTATCCCATGAAGGTAGATTGATCGGTAGAGATGCATGTGATTGAGAACAAGATGGCAATAGAGACACAAGAGTTAGACATGTTTGGGCCGTCAGCGCAACGTAATACCCTACTCCTGTGGCCTATTGGATTGTATTAGCTATGATCTGATATTATGTGTGATCAGATGCTAATTATGAGATAGGTAGCACTACTCCAAGTGATGAAGCAATGGCGAAGATCATGACGATGGTGATGGCATGGTGATGATCAAATGCTTGAACTTGGAAAAGAAGAAAGAGAAAAACAAAAGGCTCAAGGCAAAGGTATAAATAGTAGGAGCCATTTTGTTTCCATGATCAAGACACTTAGCGAGTGTGATCACATTTAGGTTAGATAGCTGTTCTATTAAGAGGGGTGAAACTCATATTAAAATGCGGTTATCAAAGTGCCACTAGATGCTCTAACTTATTGCATATGCATTTAGGATCTAGTGGAGTGCTAACACATGTGCACAAGGTGACACACTTGGTGGTTGGCACATTTGAGCAAGGGTTAGAAACTTCACCAGCAGAGTGTCCGCCCATAGAGTGCGGACAGTCCAATGGTGCCACCGGTGCCCTATATAGAAAAGACAGGGGTTCACAGAGTGACCGGATGCTGGTGGTGCAGTGATTGGACGCTGGGTTCAGAGTCCAATTAGTGACAATAGTAAGCACACGGTCTTGGTCTTGTGACTGAACGCTGGCATGTAAACTGACCGAACACTCATGGTCTGAGTCCAGTCAGTGCTGACGTACGCTGACATGAGGAGCACAGAGGAAACATTGAGTGACCGGACATTGGGTGAGTCCGGTCGAGCATGACCGGACGTGTCTGGTCGTGAAATTTTGCATTTGGAACCTTACTGGAAACGACCGGATGCTGGGGTCCTACGTCTGGTCACTTTCTAACTAATGCGTCCGGTCATCACTTGACCATTGAGATCGGGCGATCGACATTTGAAGCTGATGACACGTGGCAAGCATCGGGCGACTGGACGCTAGGGTCCTGCATCCGGTCGAACTGACCGGAGCGTCTGGTCACCCCATGTTGTGCCCAGTGAAGGGGTACAATGGCTCTATTTCATGGGGGCTTCTATTTAAGCCCCATGGCCAGCTCAAACTCACTCTCTTGGCCATTTGCATTGACATAGCAACCTTGTGAGGTTAGCCAAAGTCCTCCCACTCATCTCCATCATTGTTTCATCATCATTGTGATATTTGGAGAGAATCCAAGCGCATTGCTTGAGTGATTGCATCTAGTGGCACTTGGCATTCGTGTTTTGCTGTGGGATTCACTTGTTACTCTTGGTGGTTACCGCCACCTAGATGGCTTGGAGCAGCGAGGATCATTGAGCGGAGGTTGGTGATTGTCTCTAGCTCCGATCGTGGTGATTGTGAGGGGTCTTATGCCTTCCCTAGTGGAGAGCCAAAAGGTAACTCTAGTGGATTGCTCGTGTCATTGAGTTACCTTACTTGTGGGTAGGTTCTTGTGGTGTCCAATTGTGTGGACGAGGTTTGTGCAACACCTCTTAGCTACCGAACCACCAAGTGTTGGTCGACACAACAGGGACTAGCATGCCGGCAAGCATGTAAACCTCGTGAGAAAAATTGGTTGTCTCTTGCCCTTTGGTATTCTCCCAGTGATTGATTTAGTATTCATCTTGTGATTGGTTCACTCCTCTACACAGTGGTATAATCACCCTACTCACTCATTTATATTCTTGCAAACTAGTTATGGCAAGCTCTTTAGTGTAATTAGAATTGAGAGCTTGCTTTGTTATTTTAAGTTCATCTAGTGGAGCTCTTTAGAGTAGCAAGATTGAGAGCTCTTAGTGAGTAGTAATATTGCAAGTTGTGTGCCTAGTAATCATTGCAACTAGAATTGTTGGATAGGTGGCTTGCAACCCTTGTAGAGCTAGAGCAAGTTTGCATTTCGCTATTTGTCATACTAATCAAATTGCTCTATTTGATTTGTAGATTTTAAATAGGCTATTCACCCCCCCCTCTAGCTATATTAGGACCTTTCAGCCGTGCGCCATAAGCCTTGATCTTGTGGGCTGGGCCACCTCTGATGGTGCGGCCCATGTCTTGTCTTATGGATACCGGGGGTCATATCCCCACTGGTAGTCCCTGAGTGCCTTGTATCCTTTGAGCAACACCATCTTGAGCTTGTCTGAGCTATCCAACTTGCTACTGATCATCAGGAACATGTGTCTGAGTAGTTTAACTGGGAGCCAAGCTATTGAAGTAAGTATCCAAGTTGTTGAACAAGCGTCTGAGCAGTTGAACTATCATCCGAGCTATTGTCCGAGCAGTGGGAATGGCGTCCAAGCAGTTCAACTATGAGCAAGCCTAGACTTACTCAAAGTTGTGTTCAACCATGTGGGGGCAAACCACCATTCTTTGATGGCACATGCTATGATTATTGGAAGAGAAAGATGAGGATGTATCTTGGTTCAATCAATGATCAAGTATAGGAGGTGACCGAGAATGACTATGTTATCATTGATCCTGATGACCCCACCAACCAAGACAAGACCAACAAGCAATGCAATACAATGGCTCTCAACACCATATACAATGCCATTGATTCCAAGGTGTTTGAGCAAATCAAGGATTGTGAAAGAGCAAATGAGGTGTGGAGGAGATTGGAGGAAACATATGAGGGCACACCGGCAGTGAAGAGTGCTAAGTTGTACATTCTCAAGGATAAGCTGACAAGCTTCAAGATGAAGGAAGATGAGAGCATTCTAGAAATGTTCCATCAGTTGCAAGTGATTGTAAATGACTTGAAGACCTTGGGAGAGAAGATCAAGGATGATGATGTCTCTCATCGGTTCTTGATGTGCTTACCTCCAAGATTTGAGATGTTGAGATTGCTTATCATAAGAGAGGGATTGAAGGAGATTACCCCTAACCAAGTACTAGGTGATGTCATGACCCAAGAGACATACCATGTGGAAAGGGAGGGGGATGACAAGGATGACAAGAAGGAAGAAGAAGAGTATAACATTCAAGGCTAGCTCATCATCATCCAAGAACAAGGGCAAGTCCAAGAAAGAATCAAGTGATGATGATGATCTTAGTGATATTGATGATGAAGCTATGGCACTCTTTGTACGCAAGATGGGAAAATTCATGAAGAAGAAGGGCTATGGTGCAAGAAAGAGAAGAGATCACACCAAAAGCAAAGAATATGTGAGAAGATACTACAATTGCAAGAGTCCTGATCATATTGTAGCAAATTATCCCTACAATAGTGACAATGATGAGGATGAGAAGAAGAAGCACAAGGATAAGAAAGAAAAGAAGGAGAAGAAGGAGAAGAGAATGACCTTCCAAAAGAAGAAGAAGGGTGGAGGCTATGTGGTCACTTGGGATAGTGATGGCTCTTCGGATAGTGATGACTCTAGTGATGATGGCAAGAAATCTATCAAGAAAGCACTAGCAAGCATCGCCATCAACAACAAGCCCTCCATCTTCGACACTCCTTCGACATGCCTCATGGCAAAACCTACCAAGGTAAAATATGATGTGAGTGATGATGATGAATGTGAAAGTGATGCTTGTAGGAGTGATGATGATGATGAGGAGTACTCCAAGGAGGAGCTCATGGACATGTGTGAGCAAGTGCATACTTACTTTGAGATGAAGAGAAAGGAGTGCAAGGAATTGGACAAGAAAGTCAAATTTCTTGAGCAATCCCTTGATGAGCTCAATGCCACTCATGATAGGCTAATGGAAGTCCATGAGAAGCTTGGCAAAGCTCACTCTAAGCTTGAGAAAGCTCACTCCTCTCTCATCGAGCAAGTCAAAGAGGAAGCCAAGAAGGAGCAAGTGATTGTATCATGTGATGTGGGACTAACATGTGATCTTATTGATGAATCTTTTTATAAGCCCATTATAGTTGCTCCCACTAACACTTCTTGTAGTACTACTACTTCTATTTCACCTTTGAGTGATGGTCTCACTTGTGATGCCTCATTAATGGTGGAAAATGAGACCCTCAAGAAGGAGATGAATGAGCTCACTCATGCCTTAGGCAATGCCTATGGTGGAGATGCCCGCTTGCTAAAGTGCTTGGGTAGCCAAAGGTTTTCTCTCAACAAAGAGGGATTAGGCTATACCCCCAAGAAAGGTAAGGCGGCCTTTGTCACTCCCAAAGTTAACTTTGTGAAGGGCAATGGTCGGTTTTGTAATAGATGCAAGCAAGTTGGGCATGTAGAGCAATATTGCAAGATTAACAAGAACAAGCTACCTATTGTATCCTCAATTAAATTTGATTCTTGTTACATGCTTGTTAAGGGTGCCAATGGTGTGAAGGCTAAGTTCATTGGTACACCAATTGTGGGCCCAAAGAAGAAGGCCATTTGGGTACCAAAGACCTTGGTAACTAACCTTCAAGGACCCAAGCAAGTTTGGATACCTAAAAAGAATTCATCTTCTTTTGTAGGTCAATTATAAAGCTGGAGAAAGGCATTGGGTGCTTGATAGTGGGTGCACACAACACATGACTGGTGATCCAAGAATGTTCAATTCAATCAATGAAAACAAGAGCAATGGGATTGATAGTATCACATTTGGTGACAATGGCAAAAGCAAGGTCAAAGGGCTTGGTAAGATTGCAATATCCAATGACTTGAGCATTTCCAATATGCTACTAGTAGAGAGCTTGAACTTAAACCTTTTGTCGGTAGCTCAATTGTGTGATCTTTGTTTCAAGTGCATATTTAGTATGGATGATGTAGAGATTATAAGTGTAGATATCTCTAACTTGATATTCAAAGGATTTAGATATAAAAATATATACTTGGTTGATTTCAATGCTAGAGAAGCTCAATTGATAACATGTTTGATCACTAAGTCTAGCATGGATTGGTTATGGCATAGAAGACTTACTTATGTTGGAATAAAATAATTGAACAAGTTGATTAAGCATGACTTAGTTAGAGGCTTGAAAGATGTCACATTTGAGAATGATAAGCTATGTAGTGCATGTCAAGCCAGAAAACAAGTTGGTAACACACATCCTAAGAAGAGCATGATGAGCACATCTAAGGCATTTGAGTTGATGCACATGGACTTGTTTGGACCAACCACATACACAAGCATTGGTGGAAACAAATATGGATTTGTGATTGTGGATGATTTCACTAGATACACATGGGTATTCTTTTTTGTTGACAAGAGTGATGTGTTTGCAACATTCAAATCATTTGTCAAGGGCATTCACAATGAGTTTGAAACAACCATCAAGAAAGTTAGAAGTGACAATGGTAGTGAATTCAAGAATACTAGAATTGATGAGTTGTATGATGAATTTAGAATTAGACATCAATTCTCGGCCAAGTACACTCCTCAATCAAATGGCTTAGTTGAAAGGAAGAATAGAACTTTGATTGACATGGCAAGATCAATGTTGAGTGAGTACAACATGAGTCATTCTTTTTGGGCCAAAACAATCAACATGGCTTGCTATATAGCAACCGACTCTATTGTCACCCCATGATGGAGAAGACACCTTATGTGCTTTTGAATGGAAGAAAGCCCAACATAGCATACTTTCGGATTTTTTGTTGTAAATGCTATATATTGAAGAAAGACACTAGATTGAGCAAGTTTGAAAAGAAATGTGATGAAGGTTTCTTGCTTGGTTACTCCACTACTAGCAAGGCATATAGAGTTTGGAATTTGGCTAGTGATACTCTTGAGGAGGTTCATGATGTGGAGTTTGATGAGACAAATGGTTCCCAAGAGGAAGATGAGAATCTAGATGATATAAGAGGCACTCAATTGGTTAATGTAATGAAGAACATGGACATTGGTGATATAAGGCCTAGAGAGGTGATTGATATTGAAGATGACAAGAATCAAGTACTCTCTAACTCAATTGTGCAAGCTAGTGGTTCTCATAATCAAGTTCAAGCAAGAACTAGTGATGAAAAAGTGCAAGATCAACAACAACCAAGTGATCTATCAAATGCAAGCAATTAAGTGCAAATGCTTCAACCAACCAATGTTGCAAGAGATCAACCCTTGGACACTATTATTGGTGATATTTCAAGAGGTGTGCAAACTAGATCAAGATTGGCTTCATTTTGTGAGTATTTCTCATTTGTGTCATCCATTTAACCTAAGAAGATAGATGAAGCTTTGAAGGATGTTGATTGGGTCAATGCTATGCATGCAGAGCTAAACAACTTCACAAGAAACCAAGTATGAGAGTTAGTTGAGAGACCTAAGAATCATAATGTGATTGGAACTAAGTGGGTCTTTCAGAACAAGCAAGATCAAGATGGGATAGTAATAAGGAACAAAGCAAGATTAGTGGCTCAAGGTTACACTCAAGTTGAAGGTCTTGACTTTGGAGAAACATATGCCTCGGTTGCAAGATTGGAAGCAATTAAAATCTTGTTAGCCTATGCTTATGCCCACAACATCAAGTTATACCAAATGGATGTGAAGAGTGCATTTCTCAATGGGTACATCGATGAGCTTGTGTATGTTGAGCAACCTTCTGGTTTTGAAGATGAGAAGAAACCCAACCATGTTTACAAGTTGAGAAAGGCTTTGTATGGATTAAAACAAGCACCTAGAGCATGGTATGATAGATTGAGAGATTTCCTACTCTCTAAGGGATTCAAGATGGGAAAGGTTGACACCACTCTCTTCACCAAAAAGCTTGGAAATGACTTGTTTGTAATATAAATCTATGTTGATGATATCATTTTTGGGTCAACAAATCAAGATTTTTGTGAGGAGTTTGGCAAGATGATGGCAAGTGAGTTTGAGATGTCCATGATTGGAGAGCTTAGCTACTTCCTTGGTCTTCAAATCAAGCAAATGAAGAATAGCACATTTGTGAGTCAAGGCAAGTATATCAAGGACATGCTCAAGAAGTTTGGAATGGATGATAGTAAAGCTATTAGTACACCAATGGGGACAAGTGGTAGCTTGGATAATGATGCTAGTGGCAACATGGTGAATCAAAAGATATATCGGTCTATGATTGGAAGCCTACTCTATGTGACCGCATCAAGACCAGATATGATGTTTAGTGTATGCATGTGTGCTAGATTTCAAGCCTCACCAAGAGAAAGTCATTCGAAAGCAACAAAGAGAATATTGAGATACTTGAAGCATACACAAAATGTTGAATTATGGTATCCTAAAGGAGCAAGATTTGAGTTGATTGGATATTCAGACTCCGATTATGCGGGATACAAAGTTAAGAGAAAGAGCACATCAGGCACATGTCAACTACTAGGAAGATCACTTATGTCTTGGTCATCAAAGAAGTAAAATAGTGTAGCACTTTCAACCGCCGAAGCGGAGTACATTTCGGTCGGTAGTTGTTGTGCTCAATTACTTTGGATGAAGTCTACTTTGAGTGACTTTGGAATTAAATTCAAGCAAGTGTCATTGCTATGTGACAATGAGAGTGCCGTAAAGCTCACCAACAACCCGGTTAAACATTCAAGAACAAAGCATATTGATGTCCACCATTATTTCGTAAGAGATCACCAACAAAAAGGGGACATTTGCATTGAGAGTGTGGGCACCGAAGATCAACTTGCCGATATCTTCACCAAGCCACTTGATGACAAGAGGTTTTGCAAGCTAAGGAATAAATTGAACATACTTGACTTCTCCAATATGTGTTGATGCACCCCCACTTATATGACATGCCTCTACTTCGAGCAATCCAAGGTAAAAGTTGATTGGCATGGCATACATCCTTGCTAAGGACATGTTTAGTGCATCTAGACATTTTCACATTTGAATAGGCTCATTCATGAAAATCAAATGAATTTGATGCTTGTATGGTACCACTATTGCTTGTATGCTTGAAATAATCTAGTGGTAGCATATGACATGTTTGTGGACTTGTAAACCTAGTGTTTGATCTAGAAAATAAGTTATAAGTGTTTAACTCAACATGGTACAAGATAACCCTTATTTGGAGGTGTGAAGAAGCTTGTCCTTGGATCAAACTGAGTTAAATAACGTTTACAAGTAATCTAGATTGAACCAAATTAGGAAAATGATTCTCATTTCACATGGTTTCACCCCAACCTATCTATAATTTGAGCTCACCTTTTGTGCTAATTGTTGACAAAGGGGGAGAGAAATTCACAAAGATAGTAAGATAGGAGAAGCAAACAAATGAAATGATATTGTAAAGGGAAAAATAAAAAATGCACACAAGTAGGGGGAGCAAGCTCATAAACTTATATGTTGCATTTTGATGTGCATCTTATATATTTACTTGCATAGCACAAGTTCTAAATTTCAATATCCATGCTTGTGTGGAAAAGAAGAAAGAGAAAAATAAAAGGCTCAAGGCAAAGGTATAAATAGTAGGAGCCATTTTGTTTCCATGATCAAGACACTTAGCGAGTGTGATCACATTTAGGTTAGATAGCCATTCTATTAAGAGGGGGTGAAACTCGTATTGAAATGCGGTTATCAAAGTGCCACTAGATGCTCTAACTCATTGCATATGCATTTAGGATCTAGTGGAGTGCTAACACCCTTGAAAGTATTTGTGAAAATATGCTAGCACATATGCACAAGGTGATACACTTGGTGGTTGGCACATTTGAGCAAGGGTTAGAAACTTCACCGACGCCCTATACAGAAAAGACAGGGGTTCATAGAGTGATCAGACACTGGTGGTGCAGTGATCAGATGCTAGGTTTAGAGTCCAGTCAGTGACAGCAGTAAGCACACGGTCTCAGTCTTGTGACCAGATGCTGGTGTGTAAACTAACCAGATGCTCATGGTCTGAGTCCGATCAGTGCTGACGTACACTAACGTGAGGCACATAGAGGAAACGTTGAGTGATCGGACACCGGGTGAGTCCGGTCGAGCATGACTAGACGCATTCGGTCGTGAAATTTTGTGTTTGGAACCTTACTAGAAATGACCGGACGCTGGAGTCCTGCATCCGGTCACTTTCTAACTGATGCGTCTAGTCATCACTTGACCATTAAGATCGGGCGATCGATGTTTGAAGCTAATGACACGTGGCAAGCATCAGGTGACCGGATGCTGGGGTCCTGTGTCCGATCGAACTGACCGGAGCGTTTGGTCACCCCGTGTTGTGCCCAGTGAAGGGGTACAATGGCTCAATTTTGTGGGAGCTTCTATTTAAGCCCCATGGCCGGCTTAAGCTCACTCTCTTGGCCATTTGCATTGACATAGCAACCTTGTGAGCTTAGCCAAAGCCCTCCCACTCATCTCCATCATTGTTTCCTCATCATTGTGAGATTGGGAGAGAATCCAAGCGCATTGCTTGAGTGATTGCATCTGGCATTCGTGTTTTGCTATGGGATTCACTTGTTACTCTTGGTGGTTGCTGCCACCTAGATAGCTTGGAGCAGCGAGGATCATTGAGCGGAGGTTGGTGATTGTCTCTAGCTCAGATCGTGGTGATTGTGAGGGGTCTTGTGCCTTCCTCGGTGGAGAGCCAAAAGGTAACTCTAGTGGATTGCTCATGTCATTGAGTTACCTCACTTGTGGGTAGGTTCTTGCGGTGTCCAATTGTGTGGACGAGGTTCGTGCAATACCTCTTAGCCGCCGAACCACCAAGTGTTGGTCGACATAATGGGGACTAGCGTGCCAACAAGCACGTGAACCTCAGGAGAAAAATTGGTTGTCTCTTGCCCTTTGATATTCTCCTAGTGATTGATTTAGTATTCATCTTGTGATTGCTTCACTCCTCTACACGGTGGTATAATCACCCTACTCACTCATTTATATTCTTGCAAACTAGTTGTGGCAAGCTCTTTAGTGTAATTAGAATTGAGAGCTTGCTTTGTTATTTTAAGTTCATCTAGTGGAGCTCTTTAGAGTAGCAAGATTGAGAGCTCTTAGTGAGTAGTAACATTGCAAGTTGTGTGCCTAGTAATCATTGTAACTAGAATTGTTGGATAGGTGGCTTGCAACCCTTGTAGAGCTAGAGCAAGTTTGCATTTCGCTATTTATCATACTAATCAAATTGCTCTAGTTGATTTGTAGATTTTTAAATAGGCTATTCACCCCCCTCTAGCCATATTAGGACCTTTCAGCCGTGCGCCATAAGCCTTGATCTTGTGGGCTAGGCCACCTCTGATGGTGCGGCCCATGTCTTGTCTTATGGATACCGAGGGTCATATCCCCACTGGTAGTCCCTGAGCGCCTTGTATCCTTTGAGCAACACCATCTTGAGCTTGTCCGGGCTATCCAACTTGTTGCTGATCATCAGGAACATGTGTCCGAGCAGTTTAACTAGGAGCCGAGTTATTGAAGTGAGTATTCGAGTAGTTGAACAGGCGTCCGAGCAGTTGAACTATCATCCGAGCTATTGTTCGAGTAGTGGGAATGGCGTCCAAGCAGTTCAACTGTGAGCAAGCCTAGACTTACTCAAAGCTGAGGTTTGCTAGAAGGATGTAAGGGGCTCAAGAAAAAAATTGAAAATTCTTCCACTTAGAAGAAGTGTAGCCACTTAGACTTTGTGAATAAGGAGGGTAAATCAAGAAATAAGCACTACATTCACCGCTAGGTGAAGTGTAGCCACTTAGTCCTCGAGCCTGCTAGAAGATGAAGAATGAATCTTGTAGCAGGGTCAAAGAAAAGAAATATGAAAGCTTGCCGACGCCATCTGACATGCGCGTATCAAGACCCTAGACTTGCTGCCCAAGATCGACACCTTGATCCAAATAGCATGGAGCAGCTTGATAGCACACCAATGAGACGTAGCAAGATCCGGCCACCAAGGGAGTCCCTAGCTTCACTAGCGACGCTTGCATGAAGAATTCAAACATCGAGGAGTCCCCAGCATAGCTGGTGATGCTTGCACAAAGAATCCGAGCACCAAGGAGTCTCCGGCTTAGATGGTGATGCTTGCACAAAGAATCCAAACATCGAGGACTCCTTGGCTTAGCTAGTTATGCTTGCATGAAGAATCTAAGCACCGAGGAGTCCCCGACTTAGCTGGTGACGCTTGTAGGAAGAATCCGAGCACCGAGGAGTCCTCGGCTTAGCTAGTGATGCTTGCACGAAGAATCCGAGCACCAAGAAGTCCTTGGCTTAGCTGGTGATGAAGCTCATGCGATGAGTAGTCCAACCAACTGGTCGGTGGCGAAGTGAATGCTGAGCAGCAGTGAGTGCCGAGCAGTTCGACCAGTTTGTTAGCAGTGAAGTTCGTCCAATAGGTGGTCCGACCACCCAAATGATGATCATCTTGTCTAGTCCCTTAGCGTACACTCATTGACCAAGCCATGCCCCTGTGAAACAAATGTGTAGAATGGGTAGTACATGATGTAAAAATAAAATATATGAACTCTAGAGAAGAATCAACAATAGTGATGAAATAGCGTATGCAACTCGGTGATCAGTTGGTGTGAACACTTAGTGTTATTCTAAAGACGTGTTTTAATATAAACCATCCGACCAGTTAGTGTGTAGCTGAGTCTCCAACCCTAGCTAGTCTGTTAACCATAACGTGAAGCATGAAACCTGTGTACATGTAGGAAGAACAAAGCGTTGCTAAGGAGCCACTACCAACCACCCATAACACAGAGGGTAGACGCTCATGCACATGTAGGGAGGAGCCAGAGACAGGACCGTCTCTAGAAACATCCGAGTGTCAACATGATTGTTCGGGGATTTGCCTTAGGCTTAGCTGTATGTCATCTTTAAGATGGTATACATGAAAGAAAATCATTTGGAGAACAAACATGGAGAAAACAGCTCAAAGAAACATCATGGCGATATATGAAGATTGGAGAATATTTAGAAAAATGTTAAAGCATGACTTAGCTTTAGATAGAATGTCTGGTTGGTAGTGTATGGTGTTATCTGGTTGGCGTTGAGCACCTGGTGGGTGGTGAGCTTTTGATCTCTCCTGCTCTCGGTGGCAGCGAGGCCCCCAAAGATAGTGGCGACCACTTTGTCATGATCCTAGAAGGCGTTGTTGTTGTCCCCATGTGGTCGACGAGCTTCTGGCCGACCTAATCGATGGATGCGATCAGATCATTGTTGTCAACCTGCTTCCTCGAATAGCGGGGGAGCAGGCGACGAGTTGTTGGTGAAGACGACCTTGGAGGTGGTTTCGAGATCGGATCTGCTACTGCAGGTGCTGGTGTGGTCGGCGTAGAATCGATCTACACTGGATCGATGATCTCTCCATCTCTGTTAGCATTGATGACCTAGGAGATCGATCCGACCATAAAGATCTAGCTAGGCTATGGGAAGGATGAATAGCCTACAAAATGTATCATCTTATTTGTCATGAAAACAGCACGCACACCCCTACCTGGCGTGCCAACTATCGATAGAATATCATCGGTAGTCCTTCGAGGGGTATCCTACAAAGGTAGATTGATTGACAGAGATGCGTGTAATCGAGAATAAGAGGACAATAGAGACACAAGAGTTAGACAAGTTTGGGCCGTTAGCGCTACGTAATACCCTACTCCTGTGGCCTATTGGATTATATTGGCTATGATTTGATATTGCGTGTGATTAGATGCCTTAGGCTAAGCCTAGGATCCATATGTGGATGTCCACTAGGGGACCCCTACCCCTCCTTATATGCTTTAGAGGGGTAGAGTTACAAGAAAAGTATCCTATTTGGTATTATACAATATCTTATTGTAGCCTTACGGTGCACGCCAAGTAATGCCATGCGTCGTAAGCCTTGATCTTGTGGGTTGGGCCACCTCTAATGGTGTGGCCCATGTCTTGTCTTATGGATACCGAGGGTCATATCCCCCATACTTGGCCATAAGGCAAGATATGTAGAGGATGATGATGGCGGTGTTGGTGAAAATAGTCACTAGAGCGGCCACCTTCTCCTTCTTATTCTCACTTTCATCATTGGATGAGCCACTTGATGATTTAATGTCCATGAGCTAATCACCAACAATGTATGCCTTGCCATTCTTCTTCTTCTTGTGAAATTCCTTCTTCTTGCCATCCTTCTTCTTATATGGCTTGTTCTTCTTCTCATCATCATCTTCATCACTTGAGTTATCTTTCTTGCCCTTGTACTTCTTCTTGTACTTGTCTTTCTTGGCTTTGGCGCATTGATGAGCTAGATGACCAAGTTCTCCACAATTATAGCAATCCATTTTGGAGATGGGCTTCCTTCTACTACTAGTGAAGAATTTCTTCTTACCATCAAACTTAACACCATTCTTGTTTAGCTTCTTAAGCATCTTGGCGGTTCTTCTCGCCATGAGAGCAAGACTTGCATCATCAATCTCATCATCACTTGAGCTATCATGATCAACTCTTGCTTTGCCCCTCTTCTCTTGGCTAGCCTTGAATGCCAAATCTTTCTTCTTGGTGGAAGAAGAGACATCTTGTGGAGTGATGTGCATGTATATCTCATGTGCATTGATCTACCCTAATATTTGAGTTGGTGTAGCGGTGGAAAGATCACCTTGATGAAGCACCGTCACAAAATTCCCATACTTGTCAATGGGGAGGACAATTAAGATCTTTCTCACAACATCGGATGGTTGTATTTGTGTGAGTTCAAGCCCATTGACTTCCTCTATAAGAACATTCAAGCATGAATACATCTTATTGGTACTTTCTCTAGGAAGCATCTCAAATGAATTAAGCTTTATCATCACAAGGTGACAGCATTTCTCACACTCACTCTTGGTTCCCTCATGGAGCACACAAATGTCCAACAATAGTGCATGGGCGTCTTTGTGGTTCCACACACAATTAAAGACATCCTTGCAAAAGCCTCTAAAGATGGTGTTTCTAGCCTTTACATTCCACTTCTCATAGTTAACCTCATCGCCTTGAAGGTTGGCGGGATCCTTAGGTATTGGTGTAACACCTCTGATGTTTTGACCTAACACTAAAACTTGACATGTCATCATATGCATTGCAAAGCATTCTTAAAGTAGAAAATTTTAAATGCATTCACTAGATAAGCTTTATTTCATAATGTTGTTATTTTATGTGATGTGATTCAAAACCCTAAACAAAGATCATGACCACAAGGGTCAAATTTCATGTGATCATGTGAGGCCATATGACATTTGACTCAAATAACCCTAATGGGCCATGTTACTGGTCAAAAATCAAAATTAAAGCAAAAGGTAAACAAATCAAATTTGAATTCAAATTCAAATCATAAAAGTCCTTTTTGCCCCTTTTGTCTAATTCAAAATCCATTTGGGATTTGGGGTTGAGGCAAAAAGCAAAGTTGAAGATTATTTTGTAAGGATCAACTTTGGTATTCAAAGTTTTTCAAGTTTACATATAAAATTTGGAGTAATTTTGAAATGATTCAAATGCTCAAATGTACCCCAAATTCAAATTTCAAAATGGAGGCAGAATTTGAAAATGTTCCTTGAAGCAAAGTTGTAGAGTTTGAAAAGTTGAGCAACTTTCATTTTTGGAGATTTTCAACTTCTTTAGAAAATTTGTGAGTAATTTGCAAAATTAACGCAGTGGCAATTATGTAAATACTTCAAAATTGAAAATCAGCCAAGCGCCACCTCTCTGCTTGCCATCGGCGCCACGCAGTTGTCGCCGCCGATCAATTTGCGCCGCTTCCTCGCACGTTGACACGCAGCCAGCACCATGGCGAGTTCGTTTGTGCGCTGTCGACGTCGGACGACCCCTTCTCGTCTATAAATAGCAGCAACCGCCGCCGTCGTCCCCGTTTTTCCCCTCTACTCTGCTCCACCGCTAGTCAGCTCCACCGCTCGTCGTAGCCACCATAGAGCAGCGTCCGTCGTGCCTAGCTATGCCAACACAATCACCTCGGTCTTGTGCTCCTCTTCGGCTTGCTCGCGATGCTTGGGTTGGCCGGAATCGCTCGGCTCAATGTCTTCTTCCCCGAGACCGGCCAGAGCTCCGCCACCATTGACTCGACGTGGCCAGGCTGCTCCAGACCATCTCTGTCTTCACCAAATGCACCGGTGTGATCGTGGTGAGCTACTGAACATGATGCTCACTTCGCTTTTGACTCTACTGCACCGTTGCTAGGGTTATACCGTGCGCCGTCGTACCCGAGCCGCCATGGCCAGCGTGGAGCTCTCTCTGGTGCACCTGCTGCCGTTCTAAGGATTGGGATGGGTTCGTAGGATGCAGTAGATCATTTAGGTGCGGTTTGCCTCGCCGGAGCATCACCACCGGCGCGTTTTGGCTGACCGGTGATGGCAGCGCCGCCGTGCGTTCTCCCTGTGTCGCTGACAGCGGGGCCGGGTCGTCAGTGAGAGAGAGAGAATAGTGGGATTTGATATTTTCTGAATTATGAATAGTGCAGCAACTTTGGAAATTTGTAGGAAAATAATTACAGCTCCAAAAATTCTGAAAATTTGTGTATAGCTTCTATACATGCTCTAGTATGGTTTAAAATTTTGAAACTTGAAATTTGAATAAATTTTTAATGTTCAAATATTCAATCCATTAATTGATAAAAGCAATTTCCATGATTTTTGTAGGCCATTGTATAATTCCAAAAATTATGAAATTTATTTTGGTATACTAATTTGTCATGAGGAAGCTTACATAAAATTTTGAGGTCATTTGGAACAAGTTCATTTTTGGGCTTATTTCCAAATTAATTCAAAAATAAATAAAAGCAAACCCTAAGTGTTTGGTTAGTATTTGATCTTGTTTTGATCATGTTTTGTGACTAGTAGGGTTTCAAGATTAGTTTGGTCAAGTCATGTGTATGATCCTTGACTGTAGATTTGTAAGTTGGTTTTGTTGGCTTGCAACTGTACCATGAAAAACAGTTGTATTTGAAGTGTTGTAATATTTCATATACCATGACAGCATCATGTTTACATTATCATCATGTTAAAGTATATGTTATCATTTCATGTAGAATCCGAGAGTGAAACGATTCTAGTTGAGCAAGTTCTGGAAGAATCCCCGGTTATCATGGGATTCAATAATTGTGGTACGGATCCAGAACTCGAGATCATCAACGAAGGCAAGCCCCGGTTTATGCATTAAACCCTTACCTTGTTTACTTTGAAAAGTTTATCACCTATGTTACTTATTGCATTAAGTTGATTAATTCAAATGTTACCTACTTGATGCATTGCCTACCTTGTTAATTGTTTACCATCCTTGAAGATGTTTTCATTTACAAAGGCGTAGAATGCTTAGTATGCTTTATGGTAGGCTTTCAAAGTAAAAGTTTCGATACAATCAAAGATGGCATACTGGCCAAAGAAAGAAAGAAGATAGAATGAACTAGAGGCTAGTCGGGCGACTTATCTTGAATGTTGGGTAATGTTGCCGACTATGTCGCTTAAAGGCCACTCATTGTGGATCTTCTGAACGGGGCACTTTGTAGTATTGGTCACATACTCCAGTAAGCCTACTTCGGCTAATCCGATACTAAGACGAATGCCCATGCACTAGGAGTGGAGAGATGGCGGGAGTAGCGTGTACCCTCGTGGCTAGAATGTGGCCGGATTTGAGGTGTGCTGTGCTCTCGAGTGGCGTGGAGACGGCTTAGGATAGGAGGATCCGGTAGCGAGGTTGATATATGCAAGATTAAGTTCTACATATGTCGTGTGATAAGGAATCCCTAGCTGGGACTTGAATCAATTTGAATTGCCGATGCTCCGCGGATATGGAGACTCGATTCATTACAGAAGCAATGTAGGATTGGTGAATTACTAAAATATGAGAAAAGAATGGAATGAGAAGGAATGGAATATGGGAAATGTAAATTTAGTTGAGATAATGAACTAAAAGGACTTAGGGTTAAAACTTGAAAATAGGATAAGAATAGTAAGCTTTTGGCAAAGAACTTTGAATCTTGCTACATCCTTACCTTGCCCCAACCCCTGCATATTTAAAAGTCTTGCACCCCTGTTACGTTGGGTTAGTCTTGTTGAGTACTTTTGTACTCAGGGTTTGTTAACCCTTTTTGCAGGTGAGTCGCATGCGTAGGCTTGTTTTGGTCCCTGCTGCATGTCTATGTTTGAAGTCAATGACGATGAGGAGTGATGAATGGCTTTTGGACAAGGCACTAGTTTATATGATAAATAAAGTTAATGTAATATTATCCCGCTACTATAGTTGTATGACACTTATGGTATTGTAAGTTTGAAAACAACTGGTTTGTAAACTATGTTATCTTAAGACTTCCGCTATCTTTACTCTAATGTATATATTTGAATAAACTGTTGTAATCTACAATGTCTATGATTGGGATCCTATTTGAAAAAGAGAATCGTGGATGATTCGGGTTTCCCGAGGACACCCGACAGACCTGTTGAGTTGTTGGGAACTTGTGAACGCTATCCGAGGTCTGTTAAGACAACGATAGGTGCATGTGGGCCTGATTTCTTAGGAGGTTCTGCCACAGCTGGTATCAGAGCAGTTCCCATCTAAGATCATTGTAGGTTACTTTAGAAAACCTTCAAATTGATTTGGATCAAAGAAAGTAAACTTGATATTTTAAAGTTCAAATTTCTTTCTTCTTATCTTTGATCTAGACTCAATCCTATCTTATTTGAAAGTTCATGGCGGATAATATGATTAGATTTGTCCTATATATTAAAAATCTAGTACTTATGATTATATAAATCTTTTATACCTAGATTCGTAAGATCGATTCATGCATCATGCTTGAACACCTTGCATAATAATTCCCCTTCAGAAGTGGTTGGGTAAGTAATGTCAATCCCATTCTTGCTAACCTCCTTTATCCTCAAGTTATTCTTATAGTCCTACCTTAAATCCTATAGGCTATGGCAAAGACCAAGGTAACCGCATGCAAGTCCATCGGACCTCATGGAGTCCCTCGTCACCAGTTGGCACCACGAAACCATGAGCTTGGTGAAGGAAGTTCCAAGACCCTAGGAGATGAAGGATCTTCAAGCAATCCCGCCAACAATGAGAACCTTACTAAGGAGCTCAACACTCTTTGTCGAGCTCATGCCAAAGATCAAGAAGAGCTAGCGGAAATGCAAAGGGGCATCACCATGACCATGGAGCTGTGGAATGAAGCCTAGACATGAGAGGATGCGACCAATGAACGCGTCCATGAGTTGGAGTTCTACGTAGAAGACCTAGAGATGGACAATGCCATTCTTCTAAGAATGTCCACATGTTGTATGCTCAACTTCATCCTCCTCATGGGGATGGTGAAGTTATAGATAAAGAAATGATTGTAGATCCAGGAGAGGTCGAGAATGAAGAAGAGGAGGATCCTGAGGAGTTAGTGTACTTCTCAGATGAAGATGAGGTTTTGTCTGATATGGGCACGAATGCTGATGACTGAGAGCCCGGAGTAGTAATAGTTCCTTTACTGCTTTCCTAGAAACCAGGGTTATCTTATGGGATACAAGACATGTATTTTAAATAAGTAACCCTTTGTAGCATGAAACCTTTTAAATGCTTTCAATAAAGAATAATGTAAGTAAACATGTTTCTCTAACATATGTCTTGTCCTATCACCCAAACTAGTGCTAGTGGCTCGCATGACGATGATGAGTACCCAAATCCTCCACCAATGCCTTCGACTATGGCGGATGCCATCGCCACACTCGTCAATGCAACGGCAGAGAATGCTAGGTTGTTAAGGGAATTGGCACAGAACCAGCAGGCACCATACCCTAATCGTGGCCGTCGTAATAATGGAAATGATGAGTCAACCTATGTTGATTTTACTGACACACGTTCGCCTATGTTCTCTAAGGCAGAAGAGCCTTTAGAAGCTGACGATTGGCTTAGGACAATAGAGCAAAAGTTTGAGCTAATTCATTGTACCGAGATACAGAAACCAAGGTTTGTGGCACAGCAACTCCAAGGAGCTGCTGGTGCCTGGTGGGCAAATTTGGTAGCAGTACAGCTCGCTGGTCACCAAATCATCTGGAGGGAGTTTAAGGATGCCTTCAGGGCACACTATATCCCAGATGGGGTAATGACCATGAAGTTAGAAGAGTTCTTGGCTCTTAAGCAAGGGGAGCACCTGGTGATGCACTATGTGGGGCGCTTTAATCACCTGTTGCAGTATGCTATTGAGTATGTGAATACTGACAGGAAGAAGAAGAATCATTTTCTTAGAGGCCTGAACACTAAACTTCAGACCATGATGGCAACTTGTGGTAACGCAACTTATCATAAGACAATCAACATTGCTATCGCTTTAGAGGAGAATTACCGCCGACATAAGGAGGCGAAGAAAAAGAAAATATCTGCTTTTGGATCATCGAGTGGAAAGCGTCAAAAGATAGTCTACCATCCTCAGAATCATGGCCATGTACCATTCCGCCCACAATAAGGCCAAGGCAGGTAGCAAATCTTTATTCGCCCAGCAACTAATACGCCTTATCCTCATCAAGCATCGCAGCAGCAAAATAATACAAATAATGCAAACCGCAATGATACTCTCCAGAATCACAATTATCCATGCTATAATTGTGGTAAACCCGGACACTTTTCCTGAGAATGTCCGTATCCTAGGAAGAATAATCCTAATTCACCCAAGGCCCCTGTTACTCAAGTTCAGAATCAGTACAAGGGCAATGCTCAGAATAGTCAGAAGGGTCAGGCTAAGAAGAAAACTAGAAGGGTCTTCTATACTCAGGTGGAATCCATTCTAGAAGGAGAACTAGTAATGATGGGTATGTTTCCCATTGCTAAGCATCCTGCAATTACCTTATTTGATTCTAGTGCATCCCATACATTCATCAATTGTACATTTGTTGTGAAGCATAGGATAGCTATTGGGGAAACAAAAGAACCATATCATATACAGTCGCCTGGGGGATGAATCTGTACAAGGGAGGTAGTTCAGTATGTACCTATTGATTTGGGAGGTTATGAGTTCTCTACCAATATGCTGATATTAAAGGATCAAGATATAGATGTGATCCTTGGTATGAACTAGTTAACTCAACACGGGGCTATCATAGATGTCCTGCGTAGAACCATAAGGGTAAATGCACCTGACAGCAAAACCCAACTTCTCATCCAATTTCCCTTTCTTAAGAGTACAGTGGAAACAGTCTATGCAACTATTGTTGAAGAAGCCAAGAAAATTTTAGTGGCATGTGAGTTTACGGATGTCTTTCCTAATGATCTTCCTAATCTGCCACCAGACTGAGATATAGAGTTTAGAATTGATCTGAAACTAGGAACAGCACCAGTGTCCAGAAGAGCATATAGGATGCCGCCCAAAGAACTAGCAGAATTAAAAATGCAACTACAAAAGTTATTAGACAAGGGTTTCATTCAACCCAGTTCATCACCTTGGGGATGCCCTGCTATCTTCGTGAAGAAGAAGGACCAAACCTTAAGGTTATGTGTTGACTATCGGCCATTAAATGAAGTCACCATAAAGAACAAATACCCCTTACCCTGAATTGATTTGCTTTTTGATCAACTTGCAGGAGCTAAGGTGTTCTTAAAGATAGACTTGAGATCAGGCTATCACCAGATTAAGATCAGACGAGAAGATGTGCCGAAGACAGCGTTTACTACCCGATATGGTCTATATGAATATCTAGTCATGTCTTTTGGGCTGACCAATGCCCCGGCTCATTTCATATACCTGATGAACTTAGTTTTCATGCTCGAGTTGGATAAGTTTATAGTGGTGTTCATTGATGACATCCTTATCTATTCTAAGAGCAAAGAGGAACATGTAGAACATCTCCGTATTGTTCTACAAAGATTAAGAGATCACCAACTATATGCCAAATTCAGTAAATGTGCATTTTGGTTGGAGGAAGTACAATTTCTAGGTCATGTGTTATCTGCTGAAGGTATAGCTGTAGATCCGAGCAAGGTAGAAGAAGTCCTTAACTAGAAAGCACCTACAACTGTTCATCAAGTTCATAGTTTTCTGGGGTTGGTAGGATATTATCATCGGTTCATCCCTGACTTCTCCAGAATTGCGAAGCCAATTACTGGACTACTAAAAAATCAAACTAAGTTTGTATGGTCAGCAGAATGTGAGGAGGCCTTTCAAACATTGAAGAAGTTGCTGACAACTGCACCAGTTTTAGCACAACCGGATATCGAGAGGCCATTTGATATCTATTGTGATGCATTTGGAATTGGTATTGGCTGTGTTCTGATGCAAGAAGGCAGAGTCATAGCATACACTTCCAGACAATTCAAGAAGCATGAAGAACATTATCCCACCCATGACCTTGAATTAGCTGTTGTTGTTCATACACTCAAGGTTTGGCGACATTATTTATTGGGCAATATCTGTCATATCTATACAGATCACAAAAGTTTGAAATACATCTTCACTCAGTTAGAGTTGAATATGAGGCAAAGAAGATGGTTAGAACTTATCAAAGATTATGACTTAGAAGTGCATTATCATCCGGGCAAGGCTAATGTGGTTGCCGATGCCCTGAGTCGCAAGAGTCATTGCCATTGTCTGACTATGAAACCTATGCAACGAATGTTGTGTCAAGAGATGGAGCATCTGAATTTACAAATCATAGAACAAGGTTCCCTATCCAATATTGTAGTTGAGTCCACTATCAAAGATCAGATCATTGCTGCTCAACAGAAAAGTAAGGGCATAGCCCATATCAAGGATAAAGTCAGATCTGGAAAACCAACATGTTTCAAGATTGATGAATCAGATGTGGTATGGTTCAAAGATAGATTGGTAGTACCCAAAAATCCAGAGCTGTGAAAGTAGATTCTTGATGAAGCTCATTCTACAAGATACTCCATTCATCCGAGTAGCAACAAAATGTATCATGATCTAAGAAAGAGATATTGGTGGACCAAAATGAAAATAGAAATAGCTCAATATGTGGCCAAATGTGATATTTGTCAGAGAGTCAAAGCGGTTCATATGAAGACTGCAGGTCCATTACATTCTTTGCTAGTTCCATCTTGGAAGTGGGAAGATATATGTATGAACTTCATCATGGGATTGCCTAGGACATCTGTAGGCTATAATTCAATATGGGTTATTGTTGATCGTCTAACCAAGATAGCTCACTTCCTACCAGTCAGAGATAAATATCGAGCGGAATAGTATGCAAAGCTTTATCTTGATAGAATCTTCAGTCTGCATGGGGCACCCAAGACCATTGTCTCTGACAGAGGGTCATTATTCATATCCAAGTTTTAGAAAAGTCTACATGAGTCTTTGGGAACTAAACTTATCCGTAGTTCTGCTTATCATCTGCAAATAGATAGATAGACTAAGAGGGTAAATCAAATTCTTGAAGATATGTTAAGAGCATGTGTCCTTTCCTATGGTGCTAAATGGGATGAATGCCTTCCCTTAGCTAAATTCTCATATAACAATAGCCATCAAGAGAGCATTAAAATGGCACCATTCGAAGCACTGTATGGTCATAGATGTAAGACACCTTTAAATTGGTCAGAAGCTGGAGAACATTGGTTCTTTGGACTGGATGTGGTCAAGGAAGTTGAAGAGAAGGTTAAACTCATACAAGCTAATATGAAGATAGCTCAATCCCAATAGAAAAGCTATGCTGATAAGAGGAGACGATCGCTAGAATTCAAAGTGGGAGATCATGTCTACCTCAAGGTATCATCGATGAAGGGAGTTCATCGTTTTGGGATTTGGGGAAAGTTGGCACCCTGTTATGTAGGTCCTTTTCAAATCCAACAACAATGTGGACCAGTCGCCTATCACGTCAAGCTACCAGATCACATGTCAGTTGTGCATGATATCTTTCATATATCTCAGTTAAAGAAGTGTCTTCAAGTACCTGACCAAGTGATCGACTTTGGTGATGTAGAACTAGAACCTGACTTGACTTATGCCGAGTACCCCATTAGAGTCTTAGATCAGAAAGATCGAGTCACTCGAAGACGTACAATCAAGTTCTACAAAGTACAATGGAATCAACACACTGAGGATGACGCTACTTGGGAGTCCGAGGATTACTTAGAAGAAAACTTTCCTGACTTCTTTGCTTCTATCTAGTTGCAATACCTTGTCTATATTGTAACTTGTCTCGTTTGTCAACAGAATGAAAAGCTCCCTCACTAGCCTTTTGAATAAAGTTATGATGTGTTAGCTTGACACATTTCCTTTTCCATTACTTAGCCTTAAGTTTTAAATCTCGGGACAAGATTTCTTTAAGGGGGAAGGGTTGTAACACCTCTGGTGTTTTGACCTAACACTAAAACTTGACATGTCATCATGTGCATTGCAAAGCATTCTTAAAGTAGAAAATTTTGAATGCATTCACTAGATAAGCTTTATTTCATAATGTTGTTATTTTATGTGATGTGATTCAAAACCCTAAACAAAGATCATGACCACAAGGGTCAAATTTCATGTGATCATATGAGGCCATGTGACATTTGACTCAAATAACCCTAATGGGCCATGTTACTGGTCAAAAATCAAAGTTAAAGCAAAAGATAAACAAATCAAATTTGAATTCAAATTCAAATCATAAAAGTCCTTTTTGCCCCTTTTGGCTAATTCAAAATCCATTTGGGATTTGGGGTTGAGGCAAAAAGCAAAGTTGAAGATTATTTTGTAAGGATCAACTTTGGTATTCAAAGTTTTTCAAGTTTACATATAAAATTTGGAGTAATTTTGAAATGATTCAAATGCTCAAATGCACCCCAAATTTAAATTTCAAAATGGAGGTAGAATTTGAAAATGTTCCTTGAAGCAAAGTTGTAGAGTTTGAAAAGTTGAGCAACTTTCATTTTTGGAGATTTTCAACTTCTTTAGAAAATTTGTGAGTAATTTGCAAAATTAACACAGTGGCAATTCTGTAAATACTTCAAAATTGAAAATCAGTCGAGCGCCACCTCTCTGCTTGCCGCCGGCGCCACGCAGTTGTCGCCGCCGATCAATTTGCACCGCTTCCTCGTGCATTGACAAGCTGTCGGCACCATGGCGAGTTCGTTTGTGCGCTGTCGACGCCGGACGACCCCTTCCCATCTATAAATAGCAGCAACCGCCACCGTCGTCCCCGTTTTTCCCCTCTGCTCTGCTCCGCCGCTAGTCAGCTCCGTCGCTCGCCGTAGCCACCGTCGAGCAGCGTCCATCGTGCCTAGCTATGCCAATGCGATCGCCTCAGTCTTGCACTCCTCTTTGGCTTGCTCGTGTTGCTTAGGTTGGCCAAAATCGCCCGGCGCAACGTCTTCTTCCCCGAGACCGGCCGGAGCTCCGCCACCATCGACTCGACATGGCCAGGCTGCTCCAGATCGTCTCCGTCTTCATCAAACGCACTGGCGTGATCATGGTGAGCTACTAAACATGATGCTCACTTCGCTTTTGACTTTACTGCACCGTTGCCGGGGTTATGCTGTGCGCCGTCGTACCCAAGCTACCATGGCTGGCGTGGAGCTCTCTCTGGTGCGCCTGCTGCCGTTCTGAGGATTAGGATGGGTTCGTAGGATGCTGTAGATCATTTAGGTGCAGTTTGCCTCACCGAAGCATCACCGCCAGCGCTGCCGTGCGTTCTCCCTGTGTCGCTGACAGCGGGGCCGGGTCGTCAGTGAGAGAGAGAGAGAACAGTGGGATTTGATATTTTCTGAATTATGAATAGTGCAGCAACTTTGGAAATTTGTAGGAAAATAATTACAGCTCCAAAAATTCTGAAAATTTGTGTATAGCTTCTGTACATGCTCTAGTATGGTTTAAAATTTTGAAACTTGAAATTTGAATAAATTTTTAATGTTCAAATATTCAGTCCATTAATTGATAAAAGCAATTTCCATGATTTTTGTAGGCCACTGTATAATTCCAAAAATTATGAAATTTGTTTTGGTATGCTAATTTGTCATGAGGAGGCTTACATAAAATTTTGAGGTCATTTAGAACAAGTTCATTTTTGGGCTTATTTCCAAATTAATTTAAAAATAAATAAAAGCAAACCCTAAGTGTTTGATTAGTATTTGATCTTGTTTTGATCATGTTTTGTGACTAGTAGGGTTTCAAGATTAGTTTGGTCAAGTCACGTGTATGATCCTTGACGGTAGATTTGCAAGTTGGTTTTGTTGGCTTGCAACTGTACCGTGAAAAACAGTTGTATTCGAAGTGTTGTTATATTTTATGTACCATGACAGCATCATGTTTACATTATCATCATATTAAAGCATATGTTATCATTTCATGTAGAATCCGAGAGTGAAACGATTCTAGTTGAGCAAGTTCTAGAAGAATCCTCGGTTGTCACGAGATTCGATAATTGTGGTACTGATCCAGAACCCGAGATCGTCAACGAAGGCAAACCCCGGTTTATGCATTAAACCCTTACCTTGTTTACTTTGAAAAGTTTATCACCTATGTTACTTATTGCATTAAGTTGATTAATTCAAATGTTACCTACTTGATGCATTGCCTACCTTGTTAATTGTTTACCATCCTTGAAGATGTTTTCATTTACAAAGGCGTAGAATGCTTAGTATGCTTTATGGTAGGCTTTCAAAGTAAAAGTTTCGATACAATCAAAGATGGCATACTGGCCAAAGAAAGAAAGAAGGTAGAATGAACTAGAGGCTAGTCGGGTGACTTATCTTGAATGTTGGGTAATGTTGTCGACTATGTCGCTTAAAGGCCATTGTGGATCTTCTGAATGAGACACTTTGTAGTACTGGTCACATACTCCGGTAAGCCTACTTCGTCTAATCCGATACTAAGACAAATGCCCACGCACTGGGAGTGGAGAGATGGCGGGAGTAGCATGTACCCTCATGGCTGGAATGTAGCTGGATTTGAGGTGTGCTGTGCTCTCGGGTGGCGTGGAGACAGCTTAGGATAGGAGGATCTGGTAGCGAGGTTGATATATGCAAGATTAAGTTCTACATATGTCGTGTGATAAGGAATCCCCAGCTAGGACTTGAATCAATTCGAATTGCCAGTGCTCCGCGGATATGGAGACTCGATTCATTACAGAAGCAATGTAGGACTGGTGAATTACTAAAATATGAGAAAAGAATGGAATGAGAAGGAATGGAATATGGGAAATGTAAATTTAGTTGAGATAATGAACTAAAAGGACTTAGGGGTAAAACTTGAAAATAGGATAAGAATAGTAAGCTTTTGGCAAAGAACTTTGAATCTTGCTACATCCTTACCTTGCCCCAACCCCTGCATATTTAAAAGTCTTACACCCCTGTTACATCGGGTTAGTCTTGTTGAGTACTTTTGTACTTAGGGTTTGTTAACCCTTGTTGCAGGTGAGTCGCATGCGCAGGCTTGTTTTGGTCCCTGCTGCATGTCTGTGTTTGAAGTCAATGACGATGAGGAGCGATGAATGGCCTTTGGACAAGGCACTAGTTTGTATGATAAATAAAGTTAATGTAATATTATCCCGCTACTATAGTTGTATGACACTTATGGTATTGTAAGTTTGAAAACAACTAGTTTGTAAACTATGTTATCTTAAGACTTCCGCTATCTTTACTCTGATGTATATATTTGAATAAACTGTTGTAATCTGCAATGTTTGTGATTGGGATCCTATTTGAAAAAGAGAATCATGAATGATTCAGGTTTCCCGAGGACACCTGATAGACCTGTTGAGTTGTTGGGAACTCATGAACGCTATCCGAGGTCTATTAAGACAATGATAGGTGCATGTGGGCCCGATTCCTTAGGAGGTTCTGCCACAATTGGGAAGCCTTGTGAGGCGGCTTTAAGATCCCCAACATCTAAAGCCTCTAAGTATACCTCCATGCAAATTTTCCAATAAGAAAAATCATCTCCCTCAAAGATAGGAGGGGGTCCATCCCTGTGGGACATCTTGCTCTAGGCGGTTAGGCCTAATTTAGGGAGCACGATGCTCTGATACTAATTGAAAGGATCACCCCCTTTTGGGCATCTTGATCCTTTTAAGCATCATACTTAAGTGATATTGCATGTGGTGTGATGGATAGGTAAAGCATTGCAACTTAAACGAGTCATAAAAACGTAAAATGAAAAGTTAATTCACGATTTATAAAGTTAGCAAGTAGAGATGTTAACTAATTTTTATTGAACAAAAACACTATAAAACATATATGTGACACCTCAATAAAGTTTGAAGTACACATTTTGTAGAAGATAGTGTAACTTTTGTTTTAACAAGATAATAACGCTAGCTAACATTTCTAATAGCTTGGAAATCGAATTTGAAGCAAATCCAACTCAAGACTTAGTCAATTTCTTAAGTCTGAAAACAGATTGACAAAGCTATGTTTGGTAATTTATTCTGTAAAAATTGAGTTTAGGAGTGGTGTTGTTCTTTAGCCCATGTTGATAGCCTAAGGTGCCCTCTTTAGAGTAGTGAAGGTAGTTTGGGGATTGGATCAACTGTATAGTTGTTTCGAATGCTTTAAAATCCTTGCACAGCGTGTTCTCGGGCTGTTTTTCCTGGCTAGACGCGATCACCATGTCGAGCGGCCTCAACATCGTGGTGCTCGGTGCGTGCATGCGAGCATGTGGCCATGCACTAGCCGACCAGAGCTGCCCACGCTCTGGCCACATCACTGGCCGCCTCGGGCTACCGCCACGTGGAGCCATGGATGCTTGACTCGCCATGTCGAGCTGCCCTCGCCTACTACCGTTGTCGCACATTGCTGCTACCCTCCATGCCATGCCACGACAACACCACTGCCACTGCCATCACATCGTTGTGTTGCACTACACCACTGGCCCGCCTGGACGGTGCATGCATGAGGTCGAACCGCCGTTGCCATGCCATTTATGACACTGCAGCGTGCAGGCCACGTCGACCTTGAGCGTGTGTCGTTGGCTAGCACCGGCCATGGTTGCTCTGATCACGCCAACCGTGTCCCACCAAGCAAGCACAGGCTGAGCCTTGACTATGTCCCCACCGTCTCCCCCCTCCCCTGTCCTCTTCTTTGCTGCCGCCACCGAGCCGCACCAGCTCGCCTACATGTGAGAAGCCATTCCCCATCAATTCCACGTGCCTACGCCTATGCTTTCACATCCTCTCGCTGCCCACCCCCACCTAGACTTGAACTGTGCAAGGCCAAGCTCCAATTTGGAGCTTTGCCCCGCCACCACGTCGTTAAGACCTGTCACCGCCCTCACCGTGGTTAGCCCCCTCCTCAACGTCTCGAGCCAAATTAGCTACACCACTAGCCCCACCTAGAACCCCTCCTCATTGTGCACACCTAAGTCGCACCTCTATTGTTGCCTCCTCGCTGCTGGCACGGTCATGTCGCTGCGGTTCGCCGTCGAGCTCGCTGCGTGCATGTGGTCAGGCTCGCTCGGGGCATCTCCGGTCGATCCATCACCTCCGCTAGGTCTATGGTGAGTGAAAGGTCCTTGTTTGGTTTTGGTAATTAAGTCACAACTTAGGTGGACTAATTATGTTTATGTGAGATACACAGGTGATTAGTCCACAGAAAAATGTGTGTGAGCAACATATGCCATGAAGGTGAAAATGGCTTGGAGATGTTGCAAAGCTCACACATGTGATGATGAAGGAGCTTAAATGCACATGAGACATGACATTGAGTCATGTGATCAAGGTGGAGAAGATCAAGACAATACTTAGCTTGATGGACCGGTTGCAAGCATGAAGGGCAAGTCAAAGGCTTTGGAGTGATGGACCACGTGGCGGTGAAGCTTGAGCAAGACTTGGCACTGATGGACGATGGCAATGGTGAAGAGCAAGTGAAGTCAAGATCGATGAACCAATATGATCATGTGATGATATGAAGTGGATCATATCATTGTTGATCGTGTTGGTGCATGTGTTGCATCGACATTGAAGGAGATGGAATGGAATGTGCAAGGCAAAGGTATAACCTAGGGCATTTCATTTCACCGGTCATAGGTGTGTAGAGAAGTATATGACCGGGTTTAGGATAGATGGTCGTACTATCAAGAGGAGCAAACTTGTTTGCATATCGGTCATCTAGTGCCACTCGAGTGATCTAACTTTGCATCGTCGCTAGGATCGAGTGGCATGACAAGTTGAGTGGCTAACATCCTTTAGGAAATGATTGTGAAAAGCTAACACACATACACATGGTGGTGTACACTTGGTGGTGTTGGCACATTTACAAAGGAGATGGAGTTGGAGTTGATGTGGATCAACTTGGTGAAGAAACTCCACCGGCGGAGTGTCTGCCCGTAGAGTGCGGACAGTCCGACAGTGCCACTAGCACCCTAGACAAAAAAGACCGGGTCTCACAGAGTGCACTGGATGTTGGTCATGTGGTGACCGGACGCTGGGGTCCTACATTCGGTCAGTGGTGGCCGAGAGCATACAGCGTCGGTCTTTGACCGGACGCTGGCACTGGAAGTGACCGGACACTGGCAGGGTGCGTCTAGTCAGGCTGACGTACGGTGACACAGAAGCTAGAGTATGATCGGACGCTGGGCTGCGTCTGATCACGTGCGACCGGACGCGTTCGGTCAAGGTCGGTACCTTACTGTAAATGACCGGATGCTGAGGGTCCAGCGTCCGGTCAGTTGAAGCTGCTGTGTCCAGTCGTCATTTGACCATTGAATGTAGGGGACATGTGGCGAGTATCACGTGACCGGACGCTGGGGTTCAGCGTCCGGTCGATCGAACCAGAGTGTCCGGTCATCCCGAGTTTTGCCTAGTGAAGGGGTAACGGCTCTATTTATTTGTGGGGTTATAAATAGAAGCCATGGTCAGCCTTGGGCCGATAGCTGAGCACACTAGAGCCTTGGTGGCTTATGTGGTAGTGCTTGGGAGCCCTCCATCTCACACTTACATGATAGTGATCATTCGATAGTGTGAGAGAGCGATTCTAGTGCGATTGCATCGTGAGGTTGCATCGAGTGGCACTAGGTGATCGAGTTGCAAGCCGGTGGTGCTTGTTACTCTTGGAGGTTGCTGCCTCCTAGACGGCTTGGTGGTGGTCTCCATCGAAGCACGCAAGAAGCCTGTGCGGCGCTCTGGAGAAGTGCTTGTAAGAGGTACTTGTGCTCGCCCCACGGGAGTCACGAAGAGCAACTTTAGTAAAGCATGTCATTGAGCTACCCTCACTATCGAGGTGGGTTCTTACAGCGCCCAACGTGCGGTCTTAGCGGGTGATGCTAATTAGCCGCCGAACCACCAAGTGAGCGGTCGACACAACGGGGACTAGCGTGTTGGCAAACACGTGAACCTTGGGAGAAAAATCATCGTGTCAACCTTGTTCTTCCTGTTGGTTTGCATCCCCATTACACAAGCTTACAATTACTTTCATACATATTAAGCTTATGTAGTTGCTCTTGTAATTAGATAGCTTGTGTAGCTTGCTAATTACCTTCTTGCTTGTGTAGCATAGAAGTAGCTCCCTTACGTGGCTAATTTGGTTTTAGTAACCTTGTTAGTCACATTGCTTAGTTTATGTAGCTAAGTAGTTGCGCTCTCTAATTAGGCATTGGTTGCCTTGTTATTAAGCATTGCTAGTGAGCTTAGTTAGCTTTATGCTTTTGCTTACTAGCATGTGTAGGAGCTCCCTTGTTACTTAAAGTACTAGTGGCATAGGTTTATGTAACCTTGCTCTTAGAATTGTTAAGGAGAGCTCTAGCTAGCCCGGCACCTTAGTTGCATAATTAGTATCTTTGCAAGGTGCTAGTGAACATATATAGAGGGGTGTAGTCTTGGCTAGACCGATTATTTTAATTTTGCATTTATATCGGTTAGCCGACGCGTTTAATTTTAGAAAAGACTATTCACCCCCCTCTAGTCCGCCATCTCGACCTTTCAATTGGTATCGGAGCTAGGTCTCTCATTTATAGTCTTCACTGACCTGAGAGGATGGCGGCTTATGGGCTAGATGTTGATTGTCCACACATTTTTGATGGTACACACTTTACACGATGGAAAAATTAGATGATATGTAATTTTAAGTATGTATGTCCTCAAATGTGGTGGATGGTAGATGTAGGCTTTTCTCATGTGTTGGATGAAGATAATCTAACTCAAGCACAAGAGAAATGCCTAGATCTCGACATCCATGCTACTAACATCATGTATAGATCTTTGCATGATTGCATATTTGGAGAGATCATGGACATAAAGACCGCCCATGAGATTTGGAGTTATCTCAATGAGAAATATGGGATGGTCTCCGATGATGATGATGAGCCCAAGGAGGAAGCACATGAGTGTGTTGAGCATAACCACAATTTGGTGATTATGGAAGATTGCTCCACCTCATGGTCAAGTGATGATGATGATGATCGATCCACTACAAGTTCACTTGACAAGGTTGATGATGATGCCACAAGTGTTGCAAGTGATGATACTATCCCATGCACACTTGATGGTGATGATGGTTCATGCTCAAGCCATGATAAAGATGCTACTACAAGCTCTCCAACTACATCACCACATTGCTTCATGTCACAAGGTGACACCAATGTATCAATTGATAATGTGGTTGATCATGTTGAGTCATACGATGAGCTTGTTAGTAGACTTGCTAGCATAACCATGTCTTTAGAAAATGAGAAATCTAAAACATTGAAATTAGAAAATGAAAACTCATTTCTAAAGAACTCTTGTGAAGAACATAAGAAATTACTTGATGCATATAAATCTTCACTTGATGAGCTTAAATTAAATCATGAGACACTACTTGCATCTCATGATGAATTATTAGAATAACATGCTTCTCTCATTAAAGTATTTACAAAGAAACTTAAAAACAATGAGAGTTCATCACATGGGTCAATTGATCAATTAGATACTATTGCTAACCCTTGTGATGTAGGCAAGAAGCATGTATCCACCTCTTGTGATGATTTATTAGATATGCCATGCTCTTCACAAATAGATGCTTGTTTTACTTCTATGTCTTGTGAGACTAACCTTTTGAAGGAGAACAATGAGCTCAAAAGTGAAGTGAAGAAATTGAGCAACAAGTTAGAGAGGTGCTACAACTCAAAAGTCACCTTTGAGCACATGTTGAAGACTCAAAGAAACTATGGTGACAAGTGTGGCCTTGGCTTCAAGAAAAAGATAACAAAGGGCGAAAAAAAGAGAGAAAGAAAGATGAAGAAGCTACAACAAAGAAAGCTTTCTCATACCATGTGCTATCGATGTCATGAAGCGGGACACTTTGCAAATGGTTGCCCTAACATTGAGAAGCTCAAGAAGATAAAAAAAGAAGAGAGGCTCAAGCATGTCAAGTGCTTCAAGTGCCACACTTGGGGTCATCTTACCTCAATGTGCCCAACCAAGCAATTGGTGAAGCAACAAGTGAAGCCTCAACCAAAGCCACAAGTTGAGCAAGAGAAGACACCCCAAGTTCAAATCAAGATCAACCATGAAGATGGTGGTGACTTAATGATAAAGAAGAAAAAAACAAGAAGGGGTGGAAAGGCAAGGCATCCAATGCAAACCCAAAATGCCAAGATGATGAGCAAGAATGAAGATGAAAAGAAAGATCATGCTCACATCAAGTGTTTCAAGTGTGGAAGAATGGGACACTTTGCCTCTAAGTGTCCTACCAAGCTTGAGAAGAAGGCTCAAGTAATCCATGAGAGGCAAGTCAATAAGAAGCACCACATGAGCAAAGAAGAGAAGGCTCAAGTAAAGAGAAAGTGCTACTCATGCCGGGAAAGGGGACACATGGCACATTCATGTCCCCTAGGTGATATTTCTAAGCCTACTTCAATTATAGATAATAATGTGCTTAGAAAGGATGGCAATGGTACCTCATTGGTTGTAATTGCAAAACATCCCGCTATTCATACTAAGGCTATGCCTAAGTATGTTGCTCCTAACTTGAGAGGACCCAAACTTGTTTGGGTACCATCAAAAAGTGGATAATTGATTGTAGGTACCATCGGCATTGGAGACTTAATTCAATTGTATTTATATTAATCATCATATGTTGAATCAAGCATTGAAGCTTAGTGCATATTTAACCCAATGCTAAATGAAAATTGAATGAAGTCCAAGTGCTACAACATACAAGTGTCATATTCAAGTTGTGGTGATTTATTGGAATATTTGATGACTTGCAAATAATTGAGTTGAAGCTTGCTAGTTAGATGATCATGAGCTAACCAAGGTACATCTCTTGTTGATCATTTCATTTGGATGCATATGAGTTGATTGAATTGGATAAATATGCAATATTGCTTGCTATGAGATGTTTGAATGGATAATTGTTTAGTAATCAAGTTTGGATTGATTTGTGTTGGATAAATTCATGAGATGACTTTTAGTAAGTGGTTCGAATGGATATATGTCTTATGAAAGTATTCAAATAAGTTAGTATCAAGTTTGATTCATATTTGATGAAGAATAGCTCAATTGTTGAAATCTGTCCTATATTGCAAAATCTGAGCTAGCTGTGAACTTAGCCATGTTTGAGTATTGAAAACTTATTGGATTGGTATGAAAATTGGTGTACATGCTCTAGACTTATGGTATAAGATTCTGTAAAATTTTCATGAGAATTTGATAAGAAATGCTTTAGTTTTGGAGTGGATCTTGTCAGCTATAGTGCAGCAGTTTTCAGTATATAGCAGTGGTGGAAGAATTGATATATAGCAGCAATCTGGAAGTCAAATGAAGCTCAAATTTTTATAGCTACTAGATAACTTAGTAAAGAACATCTCTACCAAATTTCGTAGTATTTGGATTTGTACTTTGGGATATATGCTTATTTATTTGAAGGATACAAAATCTGTCAGAAAAGTGACAAATGTTGGATTGATCTAGAGTCACTTTGATTGAAAGGTCCTCAAGTTGGAAACATGTTTACAAGTGTTTGAGGTACCTAAGTTTGGTTTTGAAATGATCTAGAAGCATGACAAGATATGAGTACAAGGCTATTTGATTATGGAGTGTACTTTGCACACATTCGGTACTTAAATTGGAAGATCAAGATCAAACTCAAGATGAAGTTGAAGTTTAAGTTCTAGTGACTATTAGAAATCATTTGGTAGAAAGAAAATAACTTAAACAAGAAGAAAGAAAAAGACTTAAAGAAGGAATAAAGGTTACTCATCAAGTTAAGTCCATCACTTGGATCAATCAATCAAGTTATTTCAAGTGAGTGTCAACAATGGTTCTTGGAGAGAGGTCACTTCTCCCTAGTGTAGGGGCTTGCCACCTATGTGTAGGTAAACCAAGTGTGGTACTTGGAAGGCTAACATGGAAGTGGTGATCCGAAGAACATTTGAGATGCTTAGTTGAAGCAATCAAAAGGGTTGATCAAGAAAAGCAAGCAACACCCAAAAGAGAGCTAATCATGATATTTCAAGTGGTATTCTCAAATTGATACTCTCATGCAAGTAAAGATCAAAAGATAAAGCAAGTCAACCACAACAAGAAAAGTGCACTTGATCATAAGTGGTATTCATTTCATATGGGTGAAAAATGGAATTCAACATGATATCTATTGGTCTTCACCAAGCTTATAATGGGACTTCACATTACTATTGGAATAATGAATTGAAATCTATATGACTATCCTCTACTCCAACATAGCAAAGGTATCATTGTAATATGCATGATCATTTCATCCCTTACTAGTATGTAGTTAGTGCATATAGTACATGCTTCATAGGATCATGCATAACAAATAAAATGTTTAAATTCATAGCCTACCACTATTGTTTGAATGATTACTTGATCTAGTGGTTAGTACATGAATTTGTTCATGAGCTAGTGAACCCAAGTACTTTGACTTAATTTGGATTGCTAACAAGTGACAAATACAACATTGGCATGATAACCCTTGCAAGAGGTGTGAAGAAGCTTGTCATTGGTTCAAACCAAACTTGGAAGCTTAGGCAAATCATTTTAGTTCAAGTCAATCATAGAAGCTCATGATAGTGATAAGAGTACAAGCACAAGACAACAATGCAAATGGATATCTAGTTTGTTTCAAATGGTATCTAGACTCAGGTATTTTATCAAGAATCTACAAATAATGTCTAGATCAACTCACAAGTGATATCCTATAAGTGGTACTCATGAAGATAGCAAATGTTCAAGAAATGGTCTTTATTGATAAATCAAATAAGTGGTTCCATACTAGAAGATTCTTTCAAATAGTATTCACTTCCTACAAGTGGTATCTATACATAGTATCAACCATGAAAGATGATGGTTCCACAAGTGATCCTCAACTTTAAGTGATCATCAAATGAAGAATGCATCCCTCACCTACAAGATCTCAAGTGTATCAAATGGATGACCCATGCTATCACATAGGGGGAGGTGTCCCACAAATTGATCACAAGATCAAAAAACTTATGTGTGGTATCTCAAGAAACCCTACACAAGATACAAGTGGTACAAGCAACAAGTGGTATTTACAAATGGTGTCATTCCAACAATCAAGTGATGTCCATAAAAAATGCAAGATTCAAGCCTCAACCATCTACCCCAAATGCATACCTTTGCACCAATGAGAAGCACACCTTTTATGGAAATTGATGACAAAGGAGGAGAGATTGCACAAAGATATGAAAGCTTGATTGAATGGGGGAGAGATTGTACAATGGGAGAGATGAGATATAAAAGAAATAGAGGTTGGACATGGACAAAGAGGGAGCAACATTGAAGAAAAGAGATGGATCAAAATTCTTGGACAAGAGAAGCACACAAGTAGGGGGAGCAAGCTCATGAACTTTGATTGATTGCATTTGATATGTGCATATTCATATGCTTGCTTGCATTGCATAAACTTTCAAATTCAATATGCATGCTTGTGTGGTGTATGCTAGTTGTAGAACTTGAATGATGATTTGATAACTAGCACGCATAGGATGATAGCTAGACACTTTGTATGCTCTGCAAGCAATGCTAGTATCTTGCTTTTAATGTTGATCTCACAAGGTATCTAGTGCTTTTATTTCCAAGTGATATCTAGATAACCATGGTGCTAAGGATGAACTTAAAAGTGCAACTCCGATTGGTACACGCTTCAAAGGTTTATTCTATACACCTTAGCATTATTTTGTAGTATTTACTCTCCCACACTTTTAATCTATACATATGTGCGAGCTTCAAATCAAACACTCTAGCACATATGTAGGGGGAGCTAATACTACCATTTTGGGTTTGTGGTACTTGTCCAAAATCATTTTCACATGGTAAAATTGCTTGGGCAAGCAATATGAATCCAAAAGAGCTTAATTTCCATATCTTTGTAGAGTTGTCATCAAATATCAAAAAGGGGGAGATTGAAAGGTCCTTGTTTGGTTTTGGTAATTGAGTGACAAAATAGGTGGACTAATTGTGTTTATGTGAGATACACAGGTGATTAGTCCATAGATACATGTGTGTGAGCAACATATGCCATGAAGGTGAAAATGGCTTGGAGATGTTGTAAAGCTCACACATGTGATGATGAAGGAGCTTAAATGCACATGAGACATGACATTGAGTCATGTGATCATGGTGGAGAAGATCAAGACAATACTTGGCTTGATGGACCGGTTGCAAGCGTGAAGGGCAAGTCGAAGGCTTTGGAGTGATGGACCGCGTGGCGGCGAAGCTTGAGCAAGACTTGGCGCTGATGGACGATGGCAACGATGAAGAGCAAGTGAAGTCAAGATTGATGAACCAATATGATCATGTGATGATATGAAGTGGATCATATCATTGTTGATCATGTTGGTGCATGTGTTGCATCGATATTGGAGGAGATGGAATGGAATGCGCAAGGCAAAGGTATAACCTAGGGCATTTCATTTCACCGGTCATAGGTGCGTAGAGAAGTATATGACCGGGTTTAGGATAGATGGTCGTACTATCAAGAGGAGCAAACTTGTTTGCATATCGGTCATCTAGTGCCACTCGAGTGATCTAACTTTGCATCGTCGCTAGGATCGAGTGGCGTGGCAAGTTGAGTGGCTAACATCCTTTGGGAAATGATTGTGAAAAGCTAACACACATACATATGGTGGTGTACACTTGGTGGTGTTGGCACATTTACAAAGGATATAGAGTTGGAGTTGATGTGGATCAACTTGGTGAAGAAACTCCACCGGCGGAGTGTCCGCCTGTAGAGTGCGGATAGTCCGACGGTGCCACCAGCACCCTAGACAGAAAAGACTAGGTCTCATAAAGTGCACCAGACGTTGGTCATGTGGTGACTGGACGCTGGGGTCCTGCGTCCGGTCAGTGGTGGTCGAGAGCATACAGCGTCGGTCTTTGACCGGACGCTGGCACTGGAAGTGACCGGACGCTGGCAGGGTGCGTCCGGTCAGGCTGACGTACGGTGACGTAGAAGCTGGAGTGTGACTGGACGCTGGGCTGCGTCTGATCACGTGCAACCAGACGCGTCCGGTTAGTTGAAGCTGCTGCGTCCGGTCATCATTTGACTGTTGAACGTAGGGGACACGTGGCGAGTATCGCGTAACCAGACACTGGGGTTTAGCATCCGGTCGATCGGACCAGAGCGTTCGGTCGTCCTGAGTTTTGCCTAGTGAAGGGGTAACGGCTCTATTTGTTTGTGGGGTTATAAATAGAAGCCATGGTTGGCCTTGGGCCGGCAGCTGAGCACACTAGAGCCTTGGTGGCTTATATGGTAGTGCTTGGGAGCCCTCCATCTCACACTTACATGATAGTGATCATCCGATAGTGTGAGAGAGCGATTCTAGTGCGATTGCATCGTGAGGTTGCATCGAGTGGCACTAGGTGATCGAGTTGCAAGCCGGTGGTGCTTGTTACTCTTGGAGGTTGCCACCTCCTAGATGGCTTGGTGGTGGTCTCCGTCGAAGCGCGCAAGAAGCTTGTGCGGCGCTCCGGAGAAGTGCTTGTAAGGGCTACTTGTGCTCGCCCCACGAGAGTCACGAAGAGCAACTTTAGTAAAGCGTGTCATTGAGCTACCCTCACTATCGGGGTGGGTTCTTGTGGTGCCCGACGTGCGGGCTTAGTGGGTGATGCTAATTAGCCGCCGAACCACCAAGTGAGCGGTCGACACAATGGGGACTAGCGTGTTGGCAAACATGTGAACCTCAGAAGAAAAATCATCATGTCAACCTTATTCTTCCCGTTGGTTTGCATCCCCATTACACAAGCTTGCAATTACTTTCATACATATTAAGCTTGTGTAGTTGCTCTTGTAATTAGATAGCTTGTGTAGCTTGCTAATTACCTTCTTGCTTGTGTAGCATAGAAGTAGCTCCCTTGCGTGGCTAATTTGGTTTTAGTAATCTTGTTAGTCACATTGCTTAGTTTGTATAGCTAAGTAGTTACGTTCTCTAATTAGGCATTGGTTGCCTTGTTATTGAGTATTGCTAGTGAGCTTAGTTAGCTTTGTGCTTTTGCTTACTAGCATGTGTAGGAGCTCCCTTGTTACTTAAAGTACTAGTGGCATAGGTTTATGTAACCTTGCTCTTAGAATTGTTAAAGAGAGCTCTAGCTAGCCCGGCACCTTAGTTGCATAATTAGTATCTTTGCAAGGTGCTAGTGAACATATATAGAGGGGTGTAGTCTTGGCTAGACCGATTATTTTAATTTCGCATTTATATCGGTTAGCCGACGTGTTTAATTTTAGAAAAGACTATTCACCCCTCTCTAGTCCGCCATCTCGACCTTTCAGTGAGTCCCTATTGCTCACCCGCTATATCTACAACCTTGTTAATACTATGGCTCATCAGAACATCGTCGCCATTGTTGCAGGGTGCCCACCGTCGTGGAGAGGCCCTTCTACTGTGTCTCGGTTCATGCAGCTGTCACCCATCGCTTCGTGTCAAATCCTAGGTGAGCATCGGCCTCATAGATAGGTCAACGTGGGTCCCGTGTGGCCAGGGCAAGCGCTAGTGCCACCGCTCGTCGTGCTAGCACGTGCGGGGATGGTCGAGGACCATATCGTTGTAAAGGAGGGAGATTGTGAGGGTGTTCTTGCAAAGTTGCTATCTCTAGGAATAGTAACGTAGACTGCTGGTTGTTTTATTTAGAGTCTAGGTGCGCTTTTGCTAATATGTCAGCGTGCATGCGGGCTCCTTGCCATGGGCTGCATCTACGCGCGGGCCGCGCCTCGCGTGGGCCGTGTTGGGCTAGATTCGGTTATATTTTTCGTGGAAAAATAGAAATAGCTTTTCATTTTTATTTCTAAGCTGAACTTTGATAATTAATATAAAATGATATAGATGTCCAAAAATTATGAAAACAATTTTGTTAAGTTCCTAAAATCATGATCTATCTGCTAGTGTGTTTTATTCACATAGTTTTATAGTATTTTCATGAGTTATATAATTAATTTAAGATGCCGAATATTATAAGATATAAACTTGTATGAATTTTGGTGATAAATTAGTGATAGTGTTGGCTCTAAAACTTTTATAGTAAACTCCTCACATTATTAGGTGCTCACTGTAATTTTTGTAGCTCCATAATAATTAGTTTGCTAAGGTAGCTAAATGAGCCCTAGTTCAAAAATATATGTTTAATCAATAAAATGCTGAAACACCTTGGGATTTTAAAACTAGAATATTTTTTCGGAGGTGAAGCCTTACTTGATGACGCGTATATGTAGACTAGTACGTTAGTCATTTAAGCTAGCTCGTTAGCTTGTGGAGCGTAATCGTATTTTTAAGATTTACGGTTACCGTTGATTAATTGCATCTCTACGTTGCATCCACGTATATCATAATAGGAACAATGATGGATCATGGAGTCGACCGAGGTACTAGAAAAGATGGTGCCTTGATGATTATGTCACCATGATGGAATACTAACTTTTGGTTATATCTTACCCAGGCAAGCCTCGGCCTATAACCCCTATCACTCTGTACTTTATCTTATGCTTGTGTATTAAGTTTTAAGGAGTTGAATGAAAACCACTTGCATATATATATCCTTATCCTATGAGTCCTACTAGTATGTCATGATCGTGTAGATTGCTATGTTATAGGATCCGATAGAAGTCGAGTGATTACCTGTCACTCGCGAGAGATAGGAAAGATATTATTGCTGTTATTATGTTACTATCACATGAAATATATATAAATGATAATTGAAGATTGGGTCGAATAGTACTTTGGATCTGGACTTGGTTTGGCATTCGAGCGAGGCTCAGATTGCACTTGTTCCACCTATGTCGATTGGGGACCGTCCATTGTTGTGGATGGTAGTCAGGTCACAGACTTATTATCCAAAGCACATACTTGCCTATGGGAGCGGGAAGGCTCATTGATATCTTGTCGTGGGTTCTGGCTCTTTTCGAATCGACTGATTGGAGGCGGGGATGGTGGAGGTCTAAGAACCAAACTAAATCTAGGACTCAGGAGTGGGGGCTTGGAGTTCAAGTTTGGACGGGGAACTGGACCCCTTGATAGGAGAGTGGTGGATTGGTCTTGCTTGTGCCTAGGGTATAAGTGGGACATGTGCTTTGGGGTACCCAGCTGGTATACATTGGTTCGTAAATCGCCGTGTGATATGGTACAACTTGGCTATGATCTAGCACCGTAATAAGAACTAGAATATGAAAGATAGTAAAATGGTTCTGATTGCTTACCACCTGCTTAAAAGTAGCATATGTGCTTACGTAGAATTGTTAGTTAATGAACTAATGATGACCGCTAATAAAATTGAATATAAAGACACACGTTTAGTAATGTTTTTCCGCAAATGCAACAACCCACAAGCCAAATAAGCCTTGCATATCTTTAGAGTCTTTTATTTTCCTCTTGTCGGATAAGTCTTGCTGAGTACAATCCAGTACTCAGGGTTTTATTCCTCCTGTTGCAGGTGATCGAAGGATACGTAGAGCTGATCCTTGTGTGTAGAAACCTCCTGGTGGACTTAGAGAGGATTTCTTTCACACTACGACCGTAGTGTTTATTTATAACCCTTACTAAAGGTTTTTATAAGAAAAGATGTAAAATATGTTAGCATCTCTTATATATAATGTCCACTATGTTAATGCTCCACCATATCCTTAAGTTAATCCTGCTTCCTCTATAACTCTGATAACATTGTTATATTCCGATGTTATAATAAATTGAGGTAATATTCTGGTACTGTAATAAGGTGATATAAGAAATGACTTAAGAATGTTGTAAGCTTTATTCTCTCATTTGTGATCCTGATGGAAAAGTGTGGATTTTCGAGTTCTCACTTGGGTGTGCTTGACGGAACTATGTAGTTTAGTGTTCTCTCTTAGGTACTTAGTGTCTAATAAAAGACAAGTACTCATGGGAGGTATTAGATTAGGTGGTTCTGCCACACCTAGCACGCATGTATGACGTAGGGTTGATCCTGCCCTCATTCACCACTACCGTGATAGGATCCCCAACCTTCTTCGCTACCTTATCTGCCAACTCCCTCTTCTTCATAAGACCCTATGGAACCCCTTGAATTCTTGCCCTGGGATCTTGTCCAACTTGTAGGCATGAACATTACAGATGCCATCATATTCTTCCATCATAGTAGCTGCACCTCTAAAGAGCCATGGACTTCCTTACATCACCCTCGACCAATCTCTGAGATAATGGAGTTGTACCAGGAACAAATTCAGACCCAATGCCTTGAACGTCACCTCTTTTGTCGCAAACCAAGAGTTCCTTAGGGCGCTAAACAGCGCAGCATGGCTGAATGGCTTTGTCGTGTGAACCCTAAAAAGGGCAAGCCAATGAAACTCCCTCACGAGCTCTTCAAATTCACCCTAGAAATCGAGATCATCCTCCTCTTCCCCTTGCAACTTCAGACCCTCCAGGCCCTCCTCCAAACTAGGCGTCCTTCCCTCGTCACCCATCACCGTCCCCTTCCCCTTCCCCTTCCCCTTCCCCTTCTTTGATTGATCCTCCATGCAGGATCGCTGGTGGCACCTAAACTCCTTGAGGAGGGGGGCGCAGCATGGGAATAGTCTTTGGGCAGTGAGATCACGCCGATCTCAGCACGTTTTCAGGTGAACTACGGAGTCGCCACCAGAGGAGAAAGAAACCCTAGTCCACCGAGGGCTTATTTGCATGCATTAAGCCCTCGTGTTGAATTGAAAATTTAACTTTTTTTGAAGAATAAAAAAATTAACTAATTTCTATCCTAATGGCCTAATCCACTCTAATGGGCCTATGTTGAACAAGGCCTATTTGTAAAAGCTGATCGAGATAGACTAGGTTGTAAAGATCCGTAATCAGAACGAAATTGTTAGAGCCACTCTAGCGAGGATTCAGTTCAGCACACTAAACACACCAAATCCAAAATTTATTCAGCACAAATTTGAGGACTCAGACAAAACACACATCTCTATTATAACCCTACTCAAACCCATGGAACATGGAGGCTCTCAGATCTTCCCCTTCGAACCTTCCTCCCACAGGCCACGGCCCACAACTACTTGTTTGTTGGTTCCATCAACAACTCAAGGGCTGTTTGGTTTGGATGCTAGGCAGCTTCCCAGGCCATCGATTTGGTGGCTAGGATTGCTGCTTGACCAGCGCCCGCCACGCACACCTCAGAACCAGGTCGCCCAGCACCCCGGGTAGCTGGTGATGCACTCTATTTTTCGTTGCCAAATAGGTCAGCAAACCTTGAGTTCTCCCAAAAATCTTCATAGATCTCTTTTCCATGATATTTTTAAATTCTGAATGTAAATCAAGTCTCTATATTCTATTGGTGATGAAACTGAATACTTAAAATTCAATCAAACCTCTGTTTATCAACAAAATTTTCTACCTCTTTCTTTCTTATGTATTTTTCCAATCTGATCTGATCAGAAAAAATAAAATATGATGTTGTTATTCTAACTCATCCACATAAAAATTTGCAGCCTATATAGGGAGTATCATCTCTAGGGAGGATACTCGTGTCGCCCTTGTGCAGTTCTGCACTTCTGCAAGCGAGGCGACAATTTTCAGTGGCGACAGCGAGTACTACTAGAAAGGCTGATCCATGCTGCTGCTGCTTGGGCCGGCAATAGTTAAGCGTGGAAGGCTGGAACTCGTGAGCTTGGGTGTGGGCCGATTCCACACGGTTCCAGTTCCACGCCCTCAGGGGCCCCAGCCAGCCCTCACCGTCCACCATAATGGTCTACCCGTTGAGAAATTTCATTATTTAACCCTGAATTCGTAAGCCTCTCAGAATTTGACATCGAATTCGCAAGCCTTTCAATATTTAACCCTGTGCACGCGAATTGTTTTAATCCGAGGGATTCCAAGGATTTTTATTAATTTTCTATTTTCTAATATCTTTTGGCACTTTACAGGACATGGAAAATGACCTAATTACCCCTGCCTCCTTATTCCTATCCTGAAGCTGTACTCGTACATAACTTTGGGAGAGGCTTCGTTCTTTCTCCGTCGCTCCTCGCAAGACGGAGAAGCGCCGCTCACAGACACCGCCGCCCGATGCCGGTGGCCGCCCGCCGCTGGAGAACGCCCGCGATCGTCTGTCCGGCTTGATCTCCCCCGCTTCATAGGCCCCTCCGCCCTCCCGGCCCCGTCCGCGCGCCGCCCTTCCCTGGCCCGATGGCCTAGGGTTAGGGGCGGCCGAGCTCCCCGCCGGCGGTCTCCCTACAAGCCCGACGCCAGTAGGTCGTCCTCCCCCTCCGTCTCCATGGCTCCTCCAGAGTAAGCGCCCGATCCTAAATCTCCCTTCTCAGTTTCTCAATTTTACAGTACTGTTGATCTTGGTGAGGGGCACAAAATTGATTTTGTGTCTCATTTATTTTTTTGTTGGTACACATGGTAGAGTCGATCGGGATGACCCATTTAGGTTGTGTGTTCAGTTTTCTGAGTTCACTGCTAAGCTCGATGATGGTTGCTCTGTGGATGTGCCATGGAAATCTAATGAATGGGTTGTGGATTGCCGATCTTATAATTTGGAGATGCTAAAAAATGACTTGAAAGCTAGGGTCAATTGGGGAAGCAGCCAACAGCCTGTAGTACATGAGTTTGACATGAGTGGTGGAGAAAGGAAGTTGCTGAATGACACAGATATATTCCGTGCATTTTCTGAAAGGATGGGTGACAGTAAGTTGTTCTTGTTTGTTGATGTTGAGGACAAACCTACAGAAGTTGTAACAGAGGTAGCAGCAAGCAATGTGGGGCATGATAATGTCATTGGACCAATAGATTCAAGTAAGGAGGCATTTGTTTCTCATGCAATCGACTAGGACAGTATGGAGATTATTCCTCTTGGACAAGATCAAATTGGTGCCGCACTTCCTGTGATGGATGAAGATGCGATGTATGAGTTTGTTGGCCTTAGGGCAGAGGATGAGAGGGCTGAGCAATCTAGGATGGCGGCCACAATTAATCTTGATGATATGGACCTACAAGATACCGACATGTTGGTTCATGATCATGTACCTGGTGAGGATTCTGTTTTATATGATAGAGAAGACCCTCCAATGAAAGCTGGAACCATATATGCTAGTATGAATGAATTCAGGGCTGTAGTAAAGCAGCATGCTATAAATGGGAAATTTCAACTCGGAACTGAGAAATCTTGCAAAGATTTGTTCAGAGGGTACTGCAAAGCTGAGGGTTGTCCATGGTCTATTGTAGCAAGGTTGATGCCTGATAAAATCCAAGTCAGGGTACTAACACTTATATGTAGTATGCTAACTTAATTTATTATGCATTATTAGTCCTCATGCATGTGTGTTGCATTACTAACATATTTGTTTCTATTTCACAGATTACATTGAATAAGAAACAACATTTTTGTCCATCTACTGCGAGACTGAAGACCAAGATGGCATCATACCATTGGGTAGCAGAGAAGGCAATCCCCATACTAATGAAGCATCCAACCATGGGTGCAAAAAAATTGCAAGAAGAGCTGGAGGACAAATATGATATCACAATTGGGTATGGTACTGTGCATATGGGTTTTGTTATAGCTGGAGAAAAAATTCATGGGACATGAGAAGAAAGTTTTGGTTATTTGTTCAACTTCAAGGCAGAGATTGAGCTCAGGATGCCAGGAAGTATTGTGGAGATAGATGTCGTGAATAAGGAGGAAGGTGTATTTTTCCACAGATTCTTTTGTTGTTTGAAACCAAGCATTGATGGTTTCCTAAATGATTGTCGGCCATTTTTAAGTATTGACTCCACAGCTCTCAATGGTAGATGGAGTGGCCCCTTACCATCAGCTATAACACTTGATGGGCACAACTAGATGTTTTCGGTTGCATTTGGGTTTTTTGATGGTGAGAGTACTGATAATTGGACTTGGTTTATGCAGCAGCTGCAAAAGGCAATTGGGAATCCACCGCACCTAGCTATAAGTTCAGATGCTTGCAAGGGTCTAGAGAATGCAGTGAAGAATGTATACCCTTGGGCAGAGCATAGAGAATGTTTTGTCCATCTCATGAAGAATTTCAGTAAAAGGTTTCAAGGACCTGCATTTGGGAGAATGTATCCTGCAGCAAGGACTTTCCAACCAGAATACCATGAGTACTTGATGAACAAGATGTATGCTATAAATAAAAATGTTGAGCCATGGTTGAAAGCCAATCACAAGTTGAAGTGGATGAGGAGCAAATTTTCAGAGGCAATAAAGTGTGATCATATCACTAATAATGTGGCTGAGGTTTGGAACAATTGGGTGAAGGACATCAAGGACCTTCCCATAGCTGAACTTGCTGACACTCTTAGGTCAAAGTTCATGGAGCTTTATGCAAGAAGGAGGAGAATTGGTGAGAAATTTGAAGGACATGTAATGCTGCCAATAGTTGTTCGCCAACTATATGCAATGAGTCAGCAGTAAGGTGGACGGGATGAAGCAGAGGTGACAGAGGTCACAGATTCCCATAATATCATAAGACATGTGGTTAATATTCAGAATCACACATGTACCTGTAGGGAGTGGCAAGTCTCAGGAAAACCTTGTGCACATGCTTTGCTTCTAATCACCACACATAGAAATCCTAAGATGGAAGATTACCTTGATCCATACTACTCCGTGTACCATTTTAGACTAGCCTATGGTGGTGTGATCAAACCACTACCTGATAAGTCCCAATGGGTATGTGTGAATCCTGGATTCAAAGTGTTGCCACCACTCACAAAGAGGGATCCTAGAAGACAAAAGAAACTGAGAACCCCTAGTTGCCTTGAGAACAAGGGAAATAAGCCCAGAGGCAAAGGCATGTGGCAGGTGCAGTGTAAACAATGCTTAGGTCATGGCCATAGATCAATATCCCCTAAGTGCCCTCTCAATGGAACAAAGAAGAGGTAAATGTGTATGCCTTTTTCGAACTAACTTGTACTTGCTTCATATTTTGAATTAACCATTTTACATTTACAGAAAGAGTCGGGCCAAGAAAAGAAAGGCAGATAGGCCTCTTGGTTGTAGCAAAGGTGATGCATATCCTAGTTCATCCAAAAGGCAGAAGGTTCAAGTGCAAGAAAATTTAGGGAATAATAGTCCTGGACTTGTGGAAGTATCAGAAGGCACAAGTCAAATTAGCACTAGTCCCGGAGCTGTTACAAGAAGGTGAATTTCTATGCACTCAACATTGAGTTAGAACTTGAAATACTATTCCATTTTTTACTCTAAACATTTGTCTCATTTTTAGCCAAATGCAAATAACATTGGCTGGATTTGGAGGGACAAATCAGATTAGTACAAGCCCTAGAACAGTGACAAAAAGGTTAAATGATTCACTTTATTAAACATGTATGTGGTTATTTTAGTTCATGTACTGAACCACTCAATTTTCCTATTGTATTCAGTCAAGCTGGAAAAGGAGCAAGTAATGCTATAACCACTCCAAGGAGGAGGCTAGGTCTGAAGAAAAAACTCACTCCAAAGAAGGTAAAGAAGATCGATGTTTGAATGGCTTTTGTAATGCCCAGCCATCAAGATGATTCTTTTGTAATGCCCAGCCATCAGGATGTTTCTTTTGTCTATTTGAACTTGTGATCTTAAATTGGCTGGATGAGTTTCCTTTGTCTTTGTGAACCTATAATCTTAAATTGGCTGGATGATTGTAGTGAACATGTACTCTTTAAATTGCTTGTATGGTTGTATTGACTTGAACCTATTTACTAAAATGTATGGATGACTATTGTCAGTGAACCTGTACTCTTAAATTATATTAATGTTATTTTTTCTATCTTGAAATTTGATTATAATTTGTACTTTGTTTACATTAATTTTTATCAAATATATGTTACATGTGTGTAGCTGTTTTTTCTTTGACAACACACATGTGTGTAGCTGTTGGGGGTCTGTACTGACAGAGGAGTTGGAGAGGGCCTGTATGGAGAGAGCACAAGCACGCACAGGCCAAGAGCCGGATCTTCTCCCAGACTTCTTTTGTGTAGAGAGGGGCATAAAGGTCTTTTTTCGTGTCCCAAACAGTACCCAAGATTTATTGAAATTAAGAAAGAAGAGGAGAAGAGAAGAATCTCTCTTATTGAAACAATTTACGTGCGCAGAGTTAAATATTGAAAGGCTTACGAATTCGATGTCAAATGATAAGAGGCTTGCGAATTCAGGGTTAAATAATGAAATTTCTCCTACCCGTTCGTCCAATCTCGCTGCGGTACCCGCTCGCCGTCTCGCCTCGCTCTAGGTTTTCCTTCGGCGCACTGCAACAGCGCAGCGTCAACAGAGCGACCGCCGCCGAGGCGCGACACCGCCAGTCCATCCAAACCGCGCTCGCCGCATCGAAGGGGGCCTCCCAACCGCTGAGCCCGCCTCTAGACGACGACGACGAGCACGAGGACGAGCGGATGGGGAGGAAGGGGCGGAAGGGGAAGGGCGCGGCGGCCGGGGGAGCCGCCGGGGGGAGCGGCGGCATGAGGGAGACGACGTTGGTGCGCGTCTCAAAGGCGCTCGAGGACTTCCGCGCCTCCAACGCCGAGGGTTCGCACCATTCGCTTCCCTTTACTTTGGCTCCTGTTTTAGAACTTTGGAGCGGCGGATTGGGAGCGTTCGAGCGAGTGTAGCAGTAGCGTGGATGCGCCGCTCAGCGGACTTCGCGCCTGGGGGCTAGAGTTGGAGCTAATCTCTTGCTGTTCTTTTTCCAACTCCATTATAATAGGGCAATTTTCGTCCTGTGATCCTGTCGTCCTTAGTTATTAGTGCATTTGTATTACAACCTGCTTTGTGGTTTGCTGCTGTTTCTCATTCACATTGTGTTTTTATCAACATGTCGTTCACATTTGCAGTTACATATAATTTGCACCTTGGCTCTCTGACGCTAATATAAATTCATGTTCAGGCAAAGTTTGAATGTTTTCTTAGGTTTGACATGTGCTAAGTGGTGCATTCAGTATTTGTAATGTAGCTTTCCGGTCATACCTTTCGGAATTGCCCAATCTAGGTTACAGAATGTTATCATCTACCCAGTACCCACAAACTGAAAACTGTTTCCCATTGGGTTGCATCTTGCAATTTTAGACAAGATTGTTGTGATATAGCTGTACGCCTTGTAGATAACATAGTAAAATTGCCATGCAAAAGTCTTTGCATGTTTTCATGGCTGTGTATTTGTGGGAGCACCAGCACATTGAGCACAAGCACTGACCCAAATAATTGTTTGTTTTAATATAATTTAATGATGATAGAATTATAGTTAAGTGTAAAAATGTTGGTATAGTAGTAATAATCTCTTCTTATTTTGATGGCATTCTTTTCTCATATATTGGTTGGCCCTACTTAAGTTTAAGCACAGCAACCCCCCCCCCCCCCCCCCCCCCACCCACCCACACACACACACCACCCCACCCCATCTATTATGTAATGCATTGGGACTATTGCTCTCTTTCTTTGGAGTTATGTTGTGAGCTGAATAAAGTGGCACCTAGACTATTTTACCTTGCAGTGTACACATTTGAACATGATACATGTGATGTGTAGGAAAATGGGCATGCTATCCAAAAGTTCTGGGTGAGTAAGATAGCTAGATTCATGAAGCAAAATTGTTTCAGCAAAGAGTTGTAAGGAATCTATGGTTATGCTTGGTGCATCTTTGGGTGGCGCCATCCTAATGCTATCTTTGCATTACAAAAGTTGCTTGGTATATGTCTATTCTGAGTTCTATTTGACTTCAGGAATGGGGCAAAGCGACGCCTTTCTGTTTATAAAAGAAAACAGAAGCGGGGGCCTGAAATGGAAGAAGGCCCTAGCTACCTTGGGTTTTCTGAAGAGGCAAGGCATGTTTTGCAGGATTTATTTATGCATTACCCTCCTGGTGATGCTGATTTAAATGGGGATTTTGACCGGAATTCTAGTATAAGGCTGCAAACATCAAATGGAAAACAGATAGTGCGTTTTGCAGGCCAGAAATGAGTAAACTTGATATAACGAAGAAAGTCGAGATGCTTGCCTCTAAAGTAAATGGATCCGACCAGTTGAGAAAGGTCTTACATTCTGGCTAGATAATATTATCTTCCTCTCTTTGCTTAGTTGCTGCTTCTTATTAGTTTATAGCTAAAGGTTTACTTGTGAACAGATCATGGAAGACATAACAAAACTTCCTATTTCATCCTTCAAGGACGTCATCACTTCAAATTTGGAAAATCACCAGGTATTGTTTTTAGCTCCAAAGGTTTCTCACATTTGCTAGACCACATCTTCAACTCTTGTGGTGCACTGGCGCTGTTTTTTCTCAAATGTGCAGGAGAGCTGGGTTTTTTTTTTTTCATTGAAGAAGCATAGCATAATACAACAATTCCCAACCTGCATCTAAAAAAAGAAGGGAAAAACTTGGTTTCCATTGTGAGTTTTAGAACATGCACACCACATATAAACTAGAGAAATAACCAAACTGAGCCCAGGATTGGAGATTTAAAACTACTGAGCTTGTAAGCAGCGGCGGACCCAGAAAATATTTCAAGGGGGGCTGAACAACACTGTTGTTCGATCTTAAGTCTCAGCCCCCCCTACACCATAGAACTTTGCCTAAAAATTCATGGGGGCTCCACAGGGGGTTCCACTGCTGCGATATGGGTAGGGGGGCTTGAGCCCCCCCGCCCCACCGCTGTGTCCTCCCCTGCTTGTAAGCTCCGGTGGTCCTATGCTCCGGCACCATAGGCCCCCCCCCCCACATCAGCCACCTGTTGGAACCACCAAATGTGCATCCGGATTCTCCGCATTAAAAGTGAAGTTGTTAGCAGGGTGGATGATGGCTGCTGCTTCTTCCTCCTCCCTCGCCTCTTCTCTCTTCACCTTCTCTCCTCACTTCCTCCCCCCCCCCCCCCCCCCCCCCCCCCCCCTCATGGCCTGTATTCAGCAAAGCGATTCACTTTCCTTGTCTTTGTTGTTTCTTCCTTCATGCATTATTTACATTTCCTGTATTTCTTACTAGGTGGTTCTTATTTCTGGACAAACAGGCTGCGGTAAAACCACCCAGGTGCCAATTCTTTCAGCTAATCTCATATTCCTGCATTAAATTCAGTTTTTTTTGGTTATATTGTTTACTATCTATTCTGTTTATTTTTTCTTTTGTTTTTCTATATGAGCTATTGCTATCCTTGTTTTCATATCAATAAGATGCGCTATGTGTGCTTGAGCCAATATCAGTTGATGATGTATCTTATGTATAAAAACTAGAAAGTTCCTTTAGCTATCTCTGCGTGCATGGGATGTTATACAAGAAACAGTCTCTAGGTCCTTTCTGTCCATGTATCTTGTCAGAGGCTGGAATTTTGTGTTTTCTTGATTTCCTTAGATTTCTGTGCTTGATATTACACTTGGTTTTTGTTATTTACAACAATCAATAATATCATCTGTATTCAATCAGACTGATTCCACAAAAGTTTGATCAATTTCTCGTGGTGTCTGTAGACTTATATGTGAACTGAATTGCTTTGGTGATGATTTGGTGTGGGTATGGGTGGGAGTGATATTTTTGTTTATTTAGCTTACTAACCATGTTTTTCTTATATATAGGTGCCTCAATACATCTTGGATCATATGTGGGGCAAGGGTGAATCATGTAAGATCATATGCACTCAACCACGTCGGATATCAGCTATTTCAGGTTTGTGTGACCATTGTGGCAGATTGCTTTTCAGTTTTTATCTTCTTGTTGCTTGTAAGTTATGATTTGGTCTATGCGCTATCCAGTTGCCGAGCGAATTTCTGCTGAAAGAGGAGAGGCTGTTGGTGACACCGTTGGATATAAGGTATTAACAAATTGTTATATCTTTCTATGATATATTTCTTGGTAGGTCTCTTTTTAGGGCAATGTTAAGGTTGCTGTGAAATGTCAAAAGAGGAATGACCATTCGTAGATAGAAGTGCTTCCAGCCTTCCAGGGTCATCTGTTTTTAAATAAAAGGAAGTATATCTTTTTGTATACCAAGGAATGTTATGTGGTGGGCTTTGGATAAACATAAAGTCCCAACGAAGTACATCGGGCTCATTAAGGACATGTACAACAATGTTGTGACTAGTGTTTGAACAAGTGATGGAGACACGGATGACTTCCCGATTAGGATAGGACTACATAAGGGTCAGCTTTGAGCCCTTATCTGTTTGCCTTAGTGATGGATGAGGTCACAAGGGACATACAAGGGGACATCCCTTGGTGTATGCTTCTCGCGGACGATGTAGTGCTAGTTGATGAAAGCCGGACAGGAGTGAATCAGAAACTAGAGTTATGGCGGGAGACTTTGGAGTCCAAAGGTTTTAGACTCAGTAGGACTAAAACTGAGTATATGAGATGTGACTTCGGCACTACTACTCGGGAGGAGGAAGATATTAGTTTGGAAGGTCAAGTAGTATGAATGATACCTTTCAATATTTAGGATCAATGCTACAAAGAGACGGGGATATTGATGAAGATGTTAGCCATAGAATCAAAGCATGGTGGATGAAGTGGCGCCAAGCATCTGGTGTTCTATGTGACAAATGGGTACCACAGAAGCTAAAAGGTAAGTTTTATAGGATGGCGATTAGACCTGCTATGTTGTATGGTGCAGAATGTTGGCCTACGAAAAGACGACATGTTCAACAAATAAGTGTCGCGGAAATGCGTATGTTGCGTTGGATTTGCAGTCATACAAGAAGGGATCGAGTTCGGAACGATGATATACGTGATAGATTAGGGGTAGCACCAATTGAAGAAAAGCTTGTCCAACACCGGTTGAGATGGTTTGGACATGTCCAACGGAGGCCTCCAGAGGCACCGGTGCGTAGTGGAATTGTAAGCCAGGATAGTAACGTGAAGAGAGGCAGAGGAAGACCGAAGTTGACTTGGGTAGAGGCAATAAAAGGAGACTTGAAAGGATGTAATATACCCAAAGACTTAGCCTTAGATAGGAGTGCTTGGAAAACAGTTATTCACGTGCCTGAAACTTGATTGCTTCTGTTGGGTTTCAACTCTAGCCTATCCCAACTTGTTTGGGACTTAAAGGCTTTGTTGTTGTTGTTGTATATCTTTTTGTATGTAGACATTTTTCTTCTTTTGACAGCTTGTCATGTTGTTTGGGATTTCCCTTTTTTACATATACTTTACCTTTCTTGAATGTATGTTTCCTGCATCTATTGTGCTCATAACTGTGTCCGATATGCCATTTTTTTCTTGTCTTACGCTATTCTTTGTTCTCAATGTAGATACGTTTGGAGTCAAAAGGAGGGAAGAATTCATCAGTCTTGTTCTGCACAAATGGCGTTCTTTTGAGATTACTGATAGGAAGAGGAACTAACACTTCGAAAGCACGAAATCGGAAACGCTCATTAGATGATGCAATTTTGGGAATAACACACATCATTGTGGTAATGCTTTATATTTAAATTTTCACTCTGCGTACATGTTATCACGTATAATTTGTACTCCCTTCTAACTATATATCGTTTTGCAAAGCATTCTATCAGCTTCTAAGCTGTACTGATATAGACAGAAGTATTTTGATTTTCACATCAAAATGATAATAACATTGCTTTCGTATGATTATTGATTACATTTTTTTGAAGAGTATATAATTGGAAAAGCAATGGTGAGCTATGCATTCAAAGACTGTTAATGTCCTGTATGGACTAGTTTTGTAGAGATGATGTGGCTGTTTTTGGAATCAAATGTATTCCTTGTAACATTTACCGACGGTGGTACTGAGTAGTTTGATAGGTCCCATAAGTGATATTTTTAACATCAATGCTTTTGTGACTTCTGATCAGATTTTCTTCTAACATTAACGCTTTTATGACTTTTGATCAGGTTTACTGTTTTTATTTTGATGCACTCTTAACATCCACACATATGATTATGAATGTTTGGCCACTTTGTTAAATTGGTTGCAATTTCTTCTTAAGTTAACCTCAAATCATTTTATGATGGGAATAAAAGTTTATGCTTCTCAATCGAGCTTACGATGTGATGAATTTGGCCATGATAGCCTTTTCTGAAATATTACTTATTTCACACCATTTCAAATCTCATCCTTGTGAATCTTGTTGATCATTGGGTTTAGAACCTGATGTTTTGCGCACAATGCAGGGGCAAAACAACAATAGAGCCTGTTGTTATAAACACCATTGTTGTAATGTTGGGTTGTGTATTATTCATTATTCTATAATATAAATGGTATGAGCTAATTATAATTATTTACTGTCTCCAGGATGAAATCCATGAAAGGGATAGGTTTTCTGATTTCATGCTGACTATTCTAAGGTATCACAATAAAACTGTTTTTGTACACTAGCTAGTTACTAAAAGTGCACATAGGAACATAATAATACTTTTCACGAAACAATTTTATGCAGAGACTTGTTGCCGGTGTATCCTCATCTTCGTTTGGTGAGTAGAACCTTCCTTTGTAGTTCAGTTCTTGTTTTTCAGCCATTTTAGCAGAACATAAAAGATGTTTCAAACATGTTGTAAATGCAATCATCAGGCTGCGTAAGGTTTTGTAGACCGGGGGTTCCTGGTTTGGTAGATTGATGTTACAGCATCGCTAATTCATCACATTAAAACATTGTTACACTAGTTGTAGTCTTAATACATGGTTTGTTAAGAGTTCAGCTCGAAAGCCAGAGCCGAGGTAAGCCCTGGACACACTCTCCAAGAACACACACAAACACTACATTTATGGCTTTTCTGTTTTTTTACTCTTGTAGTATGGTGCTGCTGGAGTGCTATGCAGCTTTTTTTAGTTTTTTCCTCTATTTATACACAGCTGTCATAAACAGCCTAATGTACCCTCCGCCCCTAAAGCAAAGTCATTCTAGTTTGTTATAAGTCAAATTTTCCTAAGTTTGATGAAGTTTATAGAGAAGAGTATCAACATTTATTACCCCAAATAGGCATACTACAAAAAATATACTTAATGATGATGAATCTAATGCTACTTAGTTGCTACAACAACAACAACAAAGCCTTTAAGTCCCAAACAAGTTGGGGTAGGCTAGAGTTGAAACCTAGCGGAAACAAAGGTTCAGGCACGTGCTGTTTTCCAAGCACTCCTATCTAAGGCTAAGTCTTTGGGTATATTCCATCCTTTCAAGTCTCCTTTTATTGCCTTTACCCAAGTCAACTTCGGTCTTCCTTTGCCTCTCTTCACGTTACTATCCTGGCTTAGGATTCCACTATGCACCGGTGCCTCTGGAGGTCTCCGTTGAACATGTCCAAACCATCTCAACCGGTGTTGGACAAGCTTTTCTTCAATTGGTGCTACCCCTAATCTATCACGTATATCGTCGTTCCGAACTCGATCCCTTCTTGTATGACCACAAATCCAACGCAACATACGCATTTCCGCGACACTTATCTGTTGAACATGTCGTCTTTTTTATCCTTTTTTATATAAACTTGATCAAACTTAAGATCATTTGACTTAGGAGTTAGGACAAAATATAATGAGTTCCTTTTAGGGGAGGGAATACATTTGAGGCTTGGATAATCTCCTAATTGATGCAGTCAATGCCTTCTATGATCTTCCCGTTATTTTCGTTGACAACCTGAAATCTAGTTATCACTAATAGAAATGAACCTAGTCCTTAGCTGAACCTGAACACACACACATATAAACACATACAGATGCATGCACTAGTTTTTTTTTTTTTTTTTTTTTTGCTATCACAACTCCTTCTAGTTAACCAGATGACTTACCATGTTTAAATCCGAGTATATTTCCAACACAAAAGCATTGACTAGTGTATTTAACAGGTACTCATGAGTGCAACAATTGATGCTGAGCGTTTTTCGCAATATTTCAATGGATGTTCGGTCATTCAAGTCCCTGGTTTTACCTATCCTGTTAGTAAACCCTCTCAGATTTGAATACATTAAACGATCGGAAATCATTGTTGGAAGTTATAACTTCTTTTTACCCAGGTCAAAACTTTCTATTTGGAGGATGTGCTTTCTATTCTACAGTCTGCGGGTGGTAATCATCTTAATACTACCAGTGATAAAAAAGAGAGCAATGTTTTAACTGATGATTTCAAAAGCTCAATGAATGATTCAATTAACCTGGCTTTGGTCAATGATGAATTTGATCCTCTCCTTGAGCTTATTTCTGCAGAGCAGAACACAGAAGTCTACAATTACCATCATTCAGAGACTGGTGTAACACCTTTAATTGTTTTTGCTGCGAAGGGTCAGCTTGGGGATGTCTGTATGCTTTTATCTTTTGGTGTGGATTGTTCAGCACAGGATCATGATGGAAAATCCGCATTAGATTGGGCACAACAAGAGAATCAACAAGAGGTCTGTGAAGTAATCAAGAAACGTATGGAGTGTAGTTCAGAAAAATCAACTGAAGATAATGGGCTGCTTAGTAAGTACTTGGCAACTATTAACCCAGAGCACATTGATACTCTGCTAATTGAACGGTTGCTTGGAAAAATTTGCGTGGATTCCAATGAAGGAGCCATCTTGGTATTTCTTCCTGGCTGGGAGGATATCAATCAAACACGTGAAAGGTTATTTGCTTCTCCATTCTTTCGGGATTCATCAAGATTTCTTGTGTTGTCTCTTCATTCTATGATCCCGTCTTCGGAGCAGAAAAAGGTTTTCAAACGTCCACCAGCAGGTGTTCGTAAAATTATTCTCTCAACCAATATTGCAGAGACTGCTGTGACAATTGATGATGTTGTGTTTGTCATAGATAGTGGGAGAATGAAAGAGAAAAGTTATGATCCATACAATAATGTGTCCACACTTCATGCTTCTTGGGTTTCAAAAGCCAGTGCAAGACAACGCGAAGGGCGTGCTGGCCGATGTCAGCCAGGAACTTGCTATCATCTTTACTCAAGGTTTAGAGCATCATTCTTGCCAGACTACCAATTCCTGAAATAAAAAGAATGCCCCTTGAGGAACTTTGTTTGCAGGTACGCTGCTTGTTTATATTTATTTTGTCCCTAATATTCAATGGAAAAAATGTCATGAAATATTTCATGGAACTGCGATTAAAGTACTTGTTAGTTACTCGGTGCTGTTTGTTAATCCAATTGCCATGCTGCAGGTCAAACTGCTTGATTCAAACTGCAGAATAGCAGACTTTCTGAAGAAAACCTTGGACCCTCCAATTCCAGAAACTGTAAGAAATGCTATTGCTGTGCTTCAGGATCTTGGTGCTTTAACACAAGACGAACTACTAACAGAATTAGGAGAAAAGCTGGGTTCCCTGCCAGTCCATCCATCCACCACCAAGATGCTCCTGTTTGCTATATTAATGAACTGCCTGGATCCAGCATTGACACTGGCATGTGCAGCTGATTATAGAGATCCATTTGTCCTTCCAATAGCGCCAGATGAGAGGAAAAGGGCAGCTGCAGCGAGAGTTGAGCTTGCTTCATTGTATGGTGGGTTCAGCGACCAACTTGCTGTTGTGGCAGCATTTGACTGCTGGAGGCGTGCCAAAGATAGAGGCCAAGAATCTCAATTTTGTGCAAAGTACTTTGTCTCTTCAAACATCATGTATGTGCTATCAAACATGAGGAAACAACTTCAGAATGAACTGTCTCAAAGAGGGTTTGTCCCTGCAGATGCATCTGCCTGCAGCTTAAATTCTAAAGATCCAGGTACTCAGGTCTCTATGAAAATGCAAGTCTGGAAAAGTTGTATGCTCTTGGATTCCTTTAATATGTTCCTATTTTTGTATGTGAACTATGTACATGTTAGTTTTGTGAAACACCAAGTATTTAGTGGCTCATTTTGCTAGATCTCTAGGTAATTCTTTCTGGTGCCTATATGTGGGAGTTATACTTTACATGCTCACAGTGCCTAAAGTATAAGTGTGCGTGTGTGATGGTTCACGTCACATTTAAAGGAGTACTTAAGTTTACAACACATTGTTCAACACTTAGTCTTAACACCATGATACACTCATAGTCTAGCGGAAGTCTTTTAAAATTACATAAAGTTGATACATGTCCACGGGTGTGCCACTTCCATAGACCTACACCTCACAGGCAGTCATCTACCACTCCCAGTCTGTAGAGGAGTGTGCGTGCGTGTGTGTGGGTATGCGAAATTAGTATATTGAGATTATTAGATATGGCAAGTTCTCTTCAGCCATCGAAAGATGGGTATTTTAGTTAATTAACTAGCTAAAAGTTACTTGCATATGCCGATCAGAGAAGGGCGGGCCTGGTGCAAGCGGTAGAGTCTTACCGCCTGTGACCGGAAGGTCCCGGGTTCGAGTCGCGGTCTCCTCGCATTGCACAGGCGAGGGTAAGGCTTGCCACTGACACCCTTCCCCAGACCCCGCACAGAGCGGGAGCTCTCTGCACTTGGTACGCCCATATGCCGATCAGACTTTCCAGCTGCTTTTATTTTCTCTATTTCTGTTATTTCTTTAATTTAAACATCCTGTAACTTTATTTGGTAATAAAAAATGTTTTACGCTTTTGAAGGGTGCTAGACCATCTTGTAACCAAAGCTTTGTCGAACTTATTTCTCAAATTTTACTTTGTGTCTTATAATTTGATTTGTTTAAGTGTACTTACCTGCAACTCTATTAGGTATCATGCGTGCTGTTCTTATGGCTGGTGCTTACCCAATGGTAGGGAAATTGCTCCCTCCTCGCAAAAATGCTAGAAAAGCAGTTGTGGAAACAGCAAGTGGTGCCAAGGTTCGTCTGCACCCACACTCCTGCAACTTTAACCTATCTTTCAATAAATCTTCTGGGAAGCCACTGCTGATATACGATGAGATCACTCGAGGTGATGGTGGAATGTATATAAAAAATTCTTCAGTTGTTGGGTCATATCCTTTGCTTCTAATAGCTACAGAAATGGTTGTTGCTCCACCTGATGATGATAGTGATGAAGAGGAGGAAGATTCCAGTGAGGATGAAGCTGAGGAAAGCACTTTGGTACAGCACAAAGAAGAGATCATGTCTTCACCTGATAGCACTGTTTCAGTTGTTGTTGATCGGTGGCTCCGGTTTGACGCTACGGCTCTGGATGTTGCTCAAATATACTGCTTAAGAGAACATCTAGCATCTGCTATTCTTTTCAAAGTAAGATGATATTACCTTGGCTGCTGCATTCTTTTAATTTAATTGTGCATGTAGCTTTTCTCTGTTGTGCGCCCTATCTTTTCTCCTATGTTTCTGAAAGATGCCACTATGACCTGTCGGGCGCACCAGCAAATGGCCATGCAAATTTATTCTGCATAAGCAATTTCTTATAATTGATATATGCACGAGAAAAATAGTACTGATGAATCTTCAATATGCTACTCCCTCCAATCTCAGATGAGTGATGTTTTGGAGCTGTCTAAAGTCAACCACTTCGAACTTAGACTACATTTTTTACAATATGTTTATAAAACATGAGAAATGTTATACTTCTGTGATATTTCCTCTGTTCAAAATTATAGGTCCTTGTCTTTTCTGGATACATAGTTTTTACTATGTATGCGTATATTTATGTACATAGCTTTTTGCTATGTATGTAGAAAAAGCCAAAATGACCTAGTTTTGGACTCGAGGAGTACTAGTTTTCAAGACAAACCTGCTCTTATCACTTACCAAACTTTCAAACTCAATGAGTAAAAGGTAATTCATGGTCAGAGTGTGGAATATTGATTTCGTACAACCCTAAAAAAAGGAAAAAAAGAACGTACCCAGTGCAGAGAGCTCCCGCTCTGTGCGGGGTCTGGGGAAGGGTGTCAGTGGCAAGCCTTACCCTCGCTTGTGCAATGTGAGGAGACTACGACTTGAACCCGGAACCTTCCGGTCACAGGCGGTAAAACTCTACTGCTTACACCAGGCCCGCCCTTCTGATTTCGTACAACCCTGAACATAACTTATTTGTGACTGGAGGGAGTATTTTTTTTTTACACAGTTACTCCTAGCTGGTTTTGTTTGGGATAATGGACCTGGACGATCCTCTCTATTACGCATGATTCTCGATCCCTTCAAACTGTTGAGCTATGACTTCTCTTACTTTTGCGTTTGTTTCTTTTCTGATAAAATGTGTTTTCTACAGGTGAAACATCCGCAAGATGTTCTACCGCCTGCGTTTGGAGCGTCAATGTATGCCATTGCATGCATCCTTTCATATGATGGCTTGCCTGCTATGGTTCCACCGAATGATCTTTCAGCAAATGGAGGTTCAGGCCAGAATTTAGCAGAAGCTAGCAGATTCTCTCAGGGAAGAAGAGCGGATTATATTCCACCTAGTGGGTTTCTGATGTCCTTATTAGCTGATAAGACCCATCCAGGAGGTTCTTCAGCGCATTCTCGGCCATCCTGGGCTCCTGTTGGCAGGTTTGATCGATCTCAGCGTCCTTTCAAAAGGCAGCGCGACGCTGCACGGTGAGCTGGGCTTAAAGGCAGCCTTTTGCATGCCCTTTTGGATATGCTTTATCAACAGTGTCTGAACGACGAAAAGGGCGTGCTATAGAAAGTTTTCTGTATTCCGTTGTAGAAATGAAAGGAAAGAATTATAGCACATCAACGGATTCCTCTGTCGAAGAGCTCAGAGATCACCGGTTTTGTAGGTATGAGCTTGAGTGTTCTGTTTACTCAGCTCAGGCGAGCACATCTGCATCATAGACCGCAGAGGCGCCTGTAATCTTCGGGATGGACTTCAGATGTCAAAAGAAAAATGGAAAAGAAAAGCGAAGACCTGTTACTTGCTCAAATAATGAGCCCCATAATTGGCGGCATTGCTGGATAGTAGATGAGCTTTGTGCTGTAGCGCCATAGACAGTGGGGAAGTAGTGGCCTCGTTTGGCTGGTGAAGTTTCTGCCTGAAACTGGCTGGAGCTGAAACTCGATACAGTGCTCACACCAGCCAACAGCACCAGAATCAGTCGGCTGAATCAGCAAGCAACTGCATTAAAAAAAATGACCCCACATCCTCATTAAATGCATTTTGAATTCAAATTCAAACACCTCCATTCGAAGGCTGTTTGTGCTACTTATCAATAAAACAGCTCAGTACAACAGCTTTCAGATACAAGCTGAAACAAAAACAATTTCCTAAACATGCATCTAGCTGATGTGGCTCATAATTTCACCCAAACTGCATCAGCTCTGGAACAACAGCTTTATGTATAGTGTACTAACAACATATTTTCTAAACATGCATCAAGCTAATCAGAAATTCCTCAAGCTGATCAGCTCTGAAACGACAACAGATTTCAGATACCAAGCTGAAACAAAAGGAATTTCTAAACATGCATCAAGCTGACTGAGCTTCAACTTGTTCAATCGCAGCAGCAAGAAATGAACCCACCAACTTTCCTCTAGACAAAAACAAGAAGCGAAGACAAAAACAAGAAGCGAAGGAAATGACCGACATAAGATTAATTTAGTACACTATTTGCAGCTACAGTTGAAGTTAACAATTGTTAGGGTTTTATAATGGTTAAAGAGAACTCAAACCAACATATTTCTACTCTGCAGTACTTCTTAAAGACACAAAAAGGCACTCGGTGTAGTCATCCTACGGGGAAGTTACCACTCATCAGTTAACAAATTTGAATCTTTTGTCATATCAATCAGTTTGTTTAAAATGTGAAGAAATAAAAATGAAGCCTGCATTGCAGATTACTAATGTGACTGGTTGCTGAAACTAAAATAGATTAACTGACATCAAACAAAATTAGGAGGACCACAATGCCAATGCCTCAACTTGATATATCATGGAACCTACGCTACCTTGTCTATCCTGATTCATGCAACCATGTTACATAAGAGGTGCGCTCCTGTGCTAAAGCAAAGTAAAATACAGCTAAGAATGGTGCATGGTGCGGTGCATGTAAATTCCATTAGTTTTATTTAGACAATAACAAGCAATGTCCAACCAAATCTCATGTCTGTGGATGCCCAACTAGTATAGATATTGACCAATCTTATGTGTCGACAACAGAGCAGACATGTAAATGTTGGTAATGCTAAAAAAACTGCACATGGTTTAAGTGTGTTAGTGTGCATCATGACTTATCGATCCAGTTGTCATATTACAAACAAGACTAAGGAAGCATAGATATTGGACAACGATTTTTTTTAGTAATACCTCAAGCAAATTTTTAGAAATGGCCCTGTTGCACCATGTAGGCAGTTACTTCACCTGCATGTGAACATATCCTCATTAGACCCATACTAGGCAGCCAGGCTGAAAAATGCATGACTTATGTTATAACATCCACAAAACAAAATTGTTTCACTTACGTTGTCTTCCCAAGGAGTGGCAGTCCATATGTTATCCACTCGCGGATATGTTCCATGTCATTAGGATCTCCCAATGTCATAGCTGTCAGGGCCAAGGTCTAGCGGCTGCTTGATCCGCACTTGTTGATGCTAACCCTCCAGCTCATGCACGTAGTTGTGCAGTCCACAAAGAGCAATAATTATCTAGGTTTGCTTGGTCCCCTGATAGTGAGGTATGCCTTTCAACATGTGCCACTTTGCTTTCGCTGCCCCAATGTCCTCTGACATTTCGCAGCTTGGAATGATGCCGGTTGAACACCTCCTGCGCATCTGTTGCCCCCCTTGTCTGGAACTTCTTCACCCAATACCTCTTATTTGGATACGGCGTTAGATACCCGGGGCGAAGTGTGTAACCGGAGTCCACTAAGTAATAGCGGTCTACATAAATTCACAGCAACTGAACAGTTAGCATTCAATTAGCTACAGCCTTACACAACCAAATTATCTAAGTTCAACTAACCTGACGGTGGATGTGGGAAAGAGGCACCGGCCTCTGCCTTTCTTTTGACCCGCATATCATGTGCAGAACCCTCTGTCCCTGCCCCAATATATGTGAACCTCATGTCGAAGTCACAGTCCGCAATCACATTTTGGGTTGTCCTTCCTTTTCAATTAATGTGGTTATCACGGACTCCTTGATCAATTATGACATCTATGTGAGTGCCATCCATGGCACCTATGCATCCATCAAAAAAACAGCGAGTACTCCACCAATTCAGCGGGCACTATTGAATAACTAGTGTCCCTAGGCCTAATTATGTCATTTGCAAATCCAGTCATCGCAGCTAGAACATGGGAAAATATCTTGCTACATGTCCCCAGCCCCCTCCTAAATCTCTCGTGCATTTGTCTCTGGCATTGATTTGTACCACATGCCCATAGAAACATGGCTAAAGCTTCAATTGATTCAAGCTCCCTACTGCCTTTTAGCCCATAGCTATCACGTAGTATGCTATGCAACATAACCAAATTTTCAGGCCGCATTCGGCAGTTTTCATGGCACCTACCAGTATCTGACAATAGGTTCTCTACCCACTGTCTTCCAGTAGGCTCAGACACTAGGACATAAGGGTTACCTTGTGTTGGTACCTACAACATGTCCACAGTTGCAATGCCTGCAGCCATATCTACAGTAACCACATCGTTGAAGCTCATCTCACTTGAATTCTGTCTTTCCTCGTCGCTGTTGTCCATGCCCCTAAACGCTGCCAAGCAAAAGTATAAACCATCGTTGGTAAGCACATTGCAACATAGAACTATAACTGCATATGAGATGTTATCAAACTCAACATCCCAGCTGCTGAACTGTATTGCACTAAAACTAGAAAAAGGCATACACACCTTCAAGCTTGTCGATCACTGATGACCTCTGCAATCAGTCCCTGATGTACCTACAACAAAAGTACCCCATTATGACGTGTTAAAACATAGAACACTTTAAAGCATCTGTTAACAATGAAATAATTTATAGTTTCAATAACCAAGTCATGACTGGCAGCTCAAACAAATACATTGCATCACACAACTGATAACAAGTTCTGGAAAAAAATATGACACATGGTTTTTGGGCAAAGGCCCCGTTACAAGACATGAAACCTCAACACAACTAGGACAACAATGAATGTAAAGGATAAAAGACGACACTCAAATGCCACCGTTGCTTCACACCAAACTCAACATCTCAGCTGCTGAACTACTTATTGTTCTTGTTCATTTGATATGTCAGCCACGCCATACGTTCTTCGGATGTCAGTAGATTCTTGAACACCCACCGGGGCACTGAGTTATTGAACAAATCCATTGCCAAGAACATTCTGAAGTGGTTGGCACACCGTCATCTCGTAAAAGTTGCATAACTTCGTCTACCTCCACCTGTTCATGGGTCCGCTCTCTATCCCTTGATGCGCTCCTTGTAGCAATGCTCTCAGACAACCGGGTAATGTACTCCCCCAAATTTCAATTCTTCTTCTTCTCTGGGTTGTTGACAACATGATCCCTGTTGTCCCTCTTTGAACCAGACTGGTAGCTGGATGGGCCGCCTAAGTCTAGCCGACGCAAGGTAGCAGGAGGTGTTGACTCTCGAATACCACCAGCGGACACGAAGCAGCCCGTGTTCCGGTTGCGGTCCCCAAACAGTGCCTCCAATTGGTCCAGGAAGGGAGGTTGCCTACCATGGAGGACCTCAGGCTGACTACCATCCTAAAAAAACAAGAGGAGCACATAATGTTAAACAATGCAACCTATGTAATCGGAACTGTTAACAAGATAACATACCGAGTTCATGGGCTGGGAACCTTCTTGAGTTTCCCAGTACTCAGTGCCAGCATCAATGGTGCCCGTACGTGGGTTCCTCCCAAGCCCAATGGCTGTCAGCCCATCTTTCCATGTCTGATAGGCTTTTTTAGGTATCCTAGCTTATTGTTGCATTGTCTCTTATCAAACTAGAGGAAATAAGTGTAAATGTTGTGCCAGCCACCAGAGGTGAGACCCTGCTGAGTGAAGTTACACTTTTCCTTCTCTTGAAGACAAAGGTCCAACAGCAGCTTGGTTTCATCCTTGGTCCAAGTTGCACGCTTTGGAGGCATCTGTTGGAACGTGGAAGGGCTATTGTCGTTTGTGGCTAGACATACTAATGGTACCGCAAAAAAACTAAAGGATTGAACGAAATAACTAAAATACGATGCCATGGACAGAATTGTGTACTTGCCTTGATTTCTCGCTTCACGCGCTTGGAATGCAAGTTGTACCGGGGGGATTCCGGCGGGGAGCAGGAAGCTGTTGACGACGGTGCCAGTATATATACTTCGAAAGACCACACCTACATGATAAACATGTTTCCCTGTCAGAGCTAAATGCTTAACAAAGTACTCCCACGTAAATGTATAAATTTCGAATAGGAACTATATGTATACTGTACTAACAACAGATTATAGAAGTAGCAAAAGAAGTAACCTAATCACTGAAATTATAACAAAAGAAGTAACCACATTAGTAGTTCAGGCTTTCACATTTACCATTAGTAATTGTAATCAGTAAAATAACAGATCACCGATCAGCAATAGTCCGGAACAGCTGTTGAATAGGTCAAATGACGCATACAGGCTATCATTTCTACTGGTGAAAACTATCTGAATGCAATGGATGCTTGGATGTATACAACTCTGTGCACTTGAATCATCAAGCCAACATGTATTGGTAAACTATAGGCTCAAACACTTCATTGTTTTCCTACTGAAACTAAGTCAAAGGCACATCCGCATAATGCTTATTGACTGACGGCATAAGCAGGAGTATCAAGACACAGATATACAACTCATCCATCATTGGACTACATGACAAACCAGGGGAGGCAAGTGTAAATGAAAATATTAAAAAAATGGAGTTCATGCTAACCCTCAATGCAATGGATGTGCAAGGACAATGTGTCCCTAACAATCCGTCTCTACTTAGGCATCCACACCTCGGACCAAAAAACTTGCAACCCTAACCCAACGGATCTGATAGCGGCCTGCAAAATGGGATAGCAGAAGAGGGAAGCATACCGAAAATACCGTTGTAGGGAGGGCGGAAGCAGGAGGAGGTGACAGATCTGGTGCCGTGGAAGGCGGATCTGCCGTCGTCGGCGACGGTTGGGCTGGATCTGGTTGGCAAGACGGCTACGACTCGGAGAAGGCGATGCCGAACCAGAACCAGCGAGGCGGCCCGTGTGGATGTCGCCTTCCTTCTCTAGAAAAAGGGATGGGAGGGGTTTAGGACGGACGGCGTCCGGCGGCGATGAGGGACCAGCGGCTCGGGCTAAGGCGAGATGGGAGAGTGAGTGAGGATGGCGGTAGCTGGGAGCGGTGGATACCCTAAGCGCGCGACCGAATGAGACGAGAGAGAGAGTGGGATGGCGGCGGCTGAATATTGTAGAGCAGCTAAACGGCTGGTCCGTGCCTGGGCCACGAGGTCCAACCAGCTCCAGCCGGTTCAACCGCGAACTCGACCAGCCGAACGAGGCCAGTATGGTGCGAGCTGTCTAATGCTGTGCTTGTATGTACTTATAGTGACACCAACATTTCCTCAGAATTCGGTTATAGTGACACCAACATTTCCTCAGAATTCGGTTATAGTGACACCAACATTTCCTCAGAATTCGGTTATAGCGACACTAACATTTCCTCGGAATTCTTGTTTGAAAAAATGCGAGCGAAATAGGTTGCCTTTTCGGGTCAGCAGGTACTGTAGGTCGTAAAAGCCTGAAGGTAAGCCTGGAGGTAAAGTTTGACAACCTACAATGCAGGCGAGTTGAAAAGTTGAATCGTTGAGGCCAAGGTACCATCTCTTGGATAAAGTGGCAATAAGGGTAATTTAAAGTTGCAGCGTGTGGTTCTAGGGAAAATCTACTTAGGCTGTAGTTGAATCTAAGGTCATAAGTGTCCTTTTTAAGCCCTGGATTGTAATTTTCTTTCTGAAGAAATGCCTAACTTAAGGGCAACGGGCTCTATTTTTTTTTAATTTATTAGTGGTTGTGCCTTTTTTTTTAAATTGAAGTTTGAGTTCGCTCCTAGTCCGTTAAAAAGATCTGACGGTGTCAATTAAATAGTAAAAAGATAACATTTCACATACGGATTTGTCCCTGCATTTTAGTGCGTGTGTTCGGGGTTTGGAGATAAATAGTAATTGAATGGCTTCATCTATATTTTTTAGGATGGAATTGTTCTCGTTTGTTGTTTGGTTGTAAGAAATAGAACCGTTGCCGTTTCTTGTTTAGTTCTAGTCAAAATATGAGATGAGCCAGCTGAAGTGGGCTCTGTTTATCATCCTCTTGTTTTTTTTACCCTTTCTTCTTCCCAACAGTGGCAACATCGCCATCCTACCCCGTGGCCGCTCACCTGCCACTGCAGCCTCGCCCTGTCCGCTCATTTTTTAGGGATAGGGACATTCTCGATTTCGGAAAATATTCATAAGATGTTCCCAAAGGGGATGGATCTTATATCTCCACTAAACTCCGATCAAAACAACTCCAAATTTAGATTAATACCATCTCATCCCCTGTTGTCCCTAGAATCCCAAATTTAGAATAATCTCATCCCCTGTTGTCCCTAGAATCAAATATACATTTAAAGATCTATGTATTTTCCCCCTGTTTTGACTTGAACTATTTGGGCAATGTGTGATATATCTTAAAGAATTTTGACACAATATACTGAGAGCTTCATTCAAGGGCTCCGAACAGTAGTCCTGAATTCAGCGCCCATGCTCAGCTGTGTAGGCTAGGAGCTACTCCCTCCGTTCCAAATGTATTTACATATACGCTACATAGTTGAAGAAATGTATTTCGAAAATTTAAAACGTCTTATAATTTGAAACAGATGGAGAGTACCAAGTTTTATATTTTCCTTATCCAAATCAATCGCTAATTGTGTTCTTCATCTTTTTCGGTTGGGCCGGACATTGCTGGATTCTGCAGATGCATCAAATCGTATCAGAGGCCCGTGCACTTCTTCCAGCACCGCGGCTCCTCATGGTCGCGCTGAGGCCTTCTTCAATGTGTGGTCAGTGATGCTTATAAAAGAGAGAAAATTTAGGAACCGCTCTTTGCCACTACAACCTGTGATGCTGATTTGTAACAGTGTTAGAAAAACAAAGAGCGAGGCAAGAACTTGCGCCGCTCCCAAATCGCTCCCATTCAGTAGAAAACAATTTCAACAATACTGCTTTATAAGACCCAGTCTGTGTTGGTTTGTTTCTTAGGAAAAGCTGAGAAAAAGTTTGCCCGTGAGCCCACACAGTGATGTCTACTACTCCTACACATCGCACTACTTGAAGAGTGATTCCAGTTTTAGTTGTGGGACCTGATATTTTTCCTAGCTCTACTTCCACTTGAGGCTACGCCTCGCTAGCGGGCTCGCACGCCCGCACCGGCCCTGGTCGCCGCCCACGTGGTCACTTGGCCGCATCTCACGCGCCGCCCAGCTTCCTTTCCTCTTGGCGCTTAGCTTCTCTCCTTCCCATGACGCTAAGCAGGTTTGTGTCGTGACCCGCTGCGTGCGAGTGCAACTGTGCAAGAAGAGGCGCAGGGAACCTAGTAAGGGTGTGTTTCAGCCTGTTTGTTTGGCTGTGGCTTATCGTAAATGATCGTAAATTTTTAGCCGGAACAGTATTTTTCTCTCACACAAATCAGCCAGCAGTATTTCTTCACGAACCAGCAACGATACGAACCAGCCAACAGTAGTTTCTGGGCTAGCGTTGCCTCACCTAGTCTGTGCAAGCAAGTCTCGTCTTGCTAGTCCCCTTAAGTCTATAGGGTTGTTTGGATCTCTCGCTAGTTACTGTATTGCCTCACTAAGCGAGGATACAAAGCCGGCTAGCTTGTTTGGATGGTCTGCCAGAAGACCTCGAAGCGTGTGCAAGAGAGTTTTGTCTTGCCCAGCTGAGAGAGCTAAATTGGCGCACACGGCTAGGCAAGCTTCTCGTGTCATGTGCCAACGAGGCTGAGTGAGGTTATTGGAGAAACCAAGCACGCCCTAAGTTCCTCCTCTAAATTTTTAGAGAGAAAAGACTGAGGAGCTAGGTTAGAACAAACATCAGTCAATTAACAGGTACCAGGACCGGTTAATGAAAGTTACTATACTAAAGCCTTCGTTCGGTTACTGGAGATTCAATCCCAGCCTAACAGTTTCTTCGTACATTTATACAGCGCCGGAACCGTTCCAGACACGGCTTCCGGAAGAACCGGAGCCAAGGTGTTCCAGTCTAAATTGTTCGTGATAATATTTCAGAAGTCATGTTCGCTTTTCTTTTTCAGTTTGTTTTTTTAGTTGAAACAGTATTTTATCTTATAATAACTCAGTCGAAACAGTATTTCGGTTTATTTTTTTAACCACGAACAGGGCAAAAGAAAAAAAATGCTCGTGATGCACGTGTCGGAACCGAGAACGGTTTTGTCATTAGCCAGTGAGGTGCGCCACACGTCCGGTCCGGCCCGGCATATCTGGCCCGGTTATCGTGTTGCACGTCTGGCAGATGACGACCGTCTTTAATGCTTGTCGTTGTTGCAATAAATTCTGTCGATTTGTGACCGGGGCCTTCTGCGTACGACACACGTGATACCATACTGTACTCCGTACGTGTTTTTTGCTCTGTCGGGTCCTGGACTCCCACCCGGTTCAGATCACCGTCCATTTCTGATCCCTTCGTTGGAGCCTTGTTGGTGCCTTGGTGGGCATGTACACTGCCTCAAGAAAATAGCAGGACAATGATAATCCCTCCCTCCTAAAAAATATAATTGTCATTAGTTAATCAATTTTAGATTTAAAACAATACCAATATTTATAAATTTATAAGAACATACGCATGATTAATCCAATTTTATTTATTAAATATTATAAATACTGGTTCTTATATATTTGATCAAATTTGAGAATCATGTCATGTTTGTTCATGACCACAGCGTGCTTCCATACCACATGTCAGTTATGGCATAGTTTTGCTACAGTTGTTTGGTTTGTTGCCACAGTTACGACGTGCTGCACTTTCTTAGCATCATGTCGCACCACTGATCATAGACTTATTTTCTTGCCAAGCCTTGTCACAAGTGCAACTTCGATTTTGCTCGTCAATGTTTTTTGTGGCGGTCACAATTGCTGAAGGTTTGAAGTGGCAAAGTGTGGCACGAATCAAACAGACCCTAAGTAGAGTTCAATGCTGGCTCTTGAAGCTTTCAGAGACTTGTAGTAATAAGACGATATAGTAGTTAATTGCTTGAGGAGCTTAAACTAAGTGAAGCCTTGTGTTGTCAGTCACCACCATTAGTCCTAACGACTCCACTAGTAGGGTCTAAAAATGTCGGTCAAACTCTGAGTGGCCTCAATGCGCCGCATATAGATACTTATAGTACTTCACGATTACACTATGGATCCGGGAGTAGGGACCGCAATTTCTAATACCACCCGCCACCAGGTATGGCCGTGACACCTCCTTCTCCTAGATCCTAGATTCACGTTTATCCAATGTAACACCTTTTGTGTCACGCCTTAAGCCAATCACTAAATTATGTCATGAGCATCATGTTTATGTAATAATGCATGTGATAAAGCGTGAAGATAAGTTTCCTTGTCACCAAAATAATTAATGAAAATGTTAAATGAAAAGTGCTTCAAGAGTTCAAGTTATATCAAGTAGGGTTGGAAACCAATTTTTATTGAGCAAAAATATTATAGAACATGTATGTAATCCTAAATAAAGTTTGAAGTATAAACTTTGTAGAGGACAATGCAACTCTTGTCTTAGAAAAATAATATTGCTAACTAGTATTTCTAATAGCTTAGAAATGGAACTTGAAATCAAATTCAGCCCAAGACTTAGCAAATTCTCAAGTCTGAAAACAGTGTGACAATGCAATGTTGGTGAATTAATTCTGAAAAATCTAGCTTAAGGTCAATGTTGTGTTTTTACTCCTTATGGTAGACTGATGTACCCTCTTTAGCATGGTCGAGGTAGTTTAGCTTCAACTGTGTTAGGTTAGTTTTTAGACGTGCTTTAAAATTCATGCACGTCATATGCCTGTCTTGTGCGCACGGTCACCTCGCACGGCCGCTCGGCGTCGCGCGGCTGGCCGCGTCCCGCGCGCCGCGGTGCTGATCCCGGTCAACCTGTCTGGCCGTGGGTTGGCCATAGCCGGCCCCAGCGGACCGCTGTCATTGCCCTGTAGCTACTGGCCGCTACGCTGCTGCCCCACCTCGCTGTCGTGCTGCTGCCACAACCATCGCCCCTCTCGCCTGCATGCGCGTAGGCTTGTCCCGACTGCCCACCGTCGTCGCCTCGCCATCACGTCTGCGCCCCTATAACTCTGCGTCGCTGCCTGGCCCTGTCCGTTGGCGCTGCCACGGCCGCGCGCGCATAGAGAACACTCGCTGCCCGGCCCGTGGTCGTGCTCGCAGCCACGGTGTTCCCACGTGCGCCCAAGTTGTCACAATAGCCGTACCGCCCAGCAGCTATCGTCTTTAACTACGTCTCGACGAGCGTAGGCTGACCTCCCTCCCCTCCTTGTTGTTTTTACTCGACGCGATGTCGTTCTTGAAACCCATCAGGGAAAGGTCACCATCGCTCGATTCGTCACGCCCCTAGCTCCGCCATTAACCCCCTTAGCCATCCGACCCCATCCCGCCTTGAATCGAGCCCGTCCAAGCTCCAATTTGTAGTTTTCCCCACCGATGAGCCGTTAAGGCCACGTTCGACCGATGCGAGTGGCAGCTCCCCACGAGGTCGTTAGAGGCTAGCCCAGCAATGCCATTAGCCTCGGCTCGATTTCCTCTGCAACCTACGCACCTTGGCCGAACCACTACCGCTACCCCGACACCACTGACGCGGTCGTGCCGTCGTGGAGCGCCGCCGCACCATTCGGTCACACACGGCAGCTCTGCTCGGACCGCCTCCGACCTAACCACCCCTTCTTCCGAGTCCGTGGCGAGTCCCTGATGCTTGCCCACTATCTCTACTGCTTCGATAGTGCCATGGCTCATTAGAACACCGCCATCATCGTTGTGGTTTGTCCACCGACGTGGAGGAGCCGCTCTAGTTCGTCTCTGGTCTCCTAATCGTTGTCCATCGTTGCGCGTTGGCCCATAGGTGAGCATCGGCCCTTAGATGCGTCATAGGGGTCCCAAGTTGACCGGCGTAGCTGCTTAGTGCCGATCAATGCCGCGCCAGCGAGCGTAGGGACATCGAAGACCATTCCATTGCGATGACGGGTTAATGCGAGGGCTTTCTTGCATAAGCGTTGTCTGTAGGAACAGTGCGCAAAGCAGTCACGTTAATATCAGATAACGTGGGGATGTTTATGAAAGGATCAAGATGCCTAAGAGGGGGGTGAATTGGGCTAATTCTAAATTTCTTTGCAATAATTAAATCCAACGGTTAGCCCAATTAACCCATTGTGTACAGAAAGTGTTTCTAATGTTCTACTGCACAAAAAGTTTTGCAACCTAAGTTCTAATCTTACTCTAGCATGGCAATTCTATGAATGTAAAGATAAGTATTGAATTGCTCAAAGTAAATGCTCAAAGTAAAGAGAGGAGGAGGAACACGGCGATATTTTGCCAAGGTATCGGAGAGTCGCCACTCCCCACTAGTCCTTGTTGGAGCACCCACGTAAGGGTGTAGCTCCCCCTTGATCCACGTAAGGGTCAAGTGCTCTCTATGGATTGATTCTTTAACACTTTGTCGTGGTGAATCACCCACAATCGCTCACAACTTGAGTTGGGTCATCCATAAGCACCGTCAGATGATCGCCAAGCTCCCAATCACCACCAAGCCATCTAGGTGATGGCGATCACCAAGAGTAACAAGCACGAACTCTCACTTGACCACGACAAGCCTAATGAGAAGGGTGGATGCACACTTTGCTACTCTTGATCTCACTAATGAGGGCTCTCTTTGGGATTCTCAAATCTCAATCACCTCACTAGGATCTTGCTCTTCTTGGCACTCACAAAGATGTTTCTCAGCTGTTGGAATGAGCAAAAGTACACCCACACACGAATGGAGGAAGTATTTATAACATGGGCTAAAAAACAAATCGTTATGTGCTTCTACGGGGTGACCGGACGCTTTGGTCATGTTGATCGGACGCGCCGGTCAGTTCCCCCCGAATTCCAATGATCAAATGGTGATCGGACGCTGGATGGTGTCCGGTCATCACTGACCGGACATGTCCGGTCGTGATTTTCCCTCTCTAGAACCTTACTGGAGTCGACCGGACGCTGGCCCTCAGCGTCTAGTCACTTCACCTCTCAGCGTCCGGTCACTTCTAGATGACTTCACCTTGATCAAATGAACTGACCAAACTCTGTGCCAACGTTCAGTCACACCGAAGCCAGTGTTTGGTCAGTATTTGACCCTCCATTCACTTCCAATTTTCGATCGTACGTGAATGAAGTTTGCTCCAATGGATCTAAGAGCTTTTTAGGAGCTACCTAGTGCTAGGTTTAGCAAGTGTGCACCACACCTAACCCACTAGACTCACCTAGGTCAAGCTACCCATCCATACCCCCCTTAATAGTATGGTCAAAGGAAAAATAAAGTCATAAACTACTCTAAGTGTCTCTTCAACACCAAACGACACTTAGAACTAGTCTATCCTTAACCTTGTCGTCCATCCTTTGAAAACCAAAACGATTTCTATCGTAGGGGCATGACCACCATGATAGCCCAATCGATCTCCATTACCAAGACCTAACTTAATTGCCTCTGCAAAACACACGTTAGTCATAGTAATCATATATTGTCATTAATCACCGAAACCCAACTAGGGGCCTAGATGCTTTCAGTCTCCCCCTTTTTAGTGATTGATGATAATACCACCTCGAGTATGTGAAAGAGTTGAGATTTTTAACATGCTTGGTTCATATAAGCTTTTGACAATAAGAACAAAAGAGTTAGGCAAGCTTATATGACCCAAGCCAACATGATGTACTCAAAAGATATGAAATAAGCATGAGTACAAGTAATAAAGCTCATTTGCATCGGAGTAAAATGCGGAAGCAAAGCAAATGAGCATAGCACAAGTGATATGACATATAAGTAATTCAAAGTAGAGAGCACACATGTCATATATCACGATCACGTAGATATCACTATCACATAAATATAGTTTGATGCATAAAAATAAACACACGAATGCATAATAGTGTATCACACATAAAACTCCAAATGTAATAGATAATCTAGTAGATAAACTAAGCTCTCCCTAGATATGTCACTCTCCCTAAGACTAACATACTCGATCCCTCTCCCCCTTTGGTGTCAAACACTAAAACCTAAGGGTCGGTCGGTGGGGCTGCAGCGGATGAGTCAGGCGCTGAGGTACGAGGAGCAAGCTGGAACTGAGTGCCATCATTATCTGAACCAGAGCTATGAGAAGTCTAACCCTCTATAGCTAGAAGTGACGCTGAAGTGGTCTAAGTCAGATCAATAACTGGAGCTGCTATAGACTGTGCAGGTATGACTCGAGCAGCTGGCTCTAATGATGCCATCGAGGAAGGGAGCGCCTCTATAGTTCCAGTAATAGGTGCAACTATAGAAGGACCTGGAACATGCAAATATGGCAGAGTAGGCTGCCCTGTCAACTCACTGAAAGTCGCTCCAAGACTTCTAGAGACTGAGGTATCTAGTACTAGTAGCGAGGAAGTCTGAGCTAGTGTGAAGCCTATCTAAAGAGGTGTGAACTGCAGGGCTAACACTAGTGAGGCAAACCACTAGGACATCTGCTCTGTAGGTGAAGCTTAAAGCTAGAGTCATAGAAGTGGTGGCAGGCTGACCAAGCTGGGGTGAAGGCTGTGGCGGTGGAACCCCAATAGCTGTCACTACATGCTGTATAAATCCAAGGAGCTACTGCTGCATGAGGAGCTGCTACTGATGCATGGCCTGCTGCTGCTGCTGTATGGCCTGTTGCTATCACTGAAACTCATCCTGCCGAGTCTAAAACTATACAAAAGTGGCGGCGGTCTTCTAAGCATGGCGAGCCTGATCCTGCCTCATCCACTCAAGTATGGCAAGTAGAGCGAGGTCTGTCTACGGTGCAGGTGGAGCTGAACTAGAGCTACCAGCCTCATGGTCATGTCGATGTGGAGGCATCTGAGGAATGTCCTAGTAGTCATCATCTGAGCTATCACTAGGGTCGCTCTCGATCATCCCCTCCTACTAAGCATCAAGTTGCTCCTCCTCTATAGCTGCTATACCCCTGATAGTCTCATTCTACTGAGCTGTAGTCTTTGGCACCTCTAGATGTCGGCTCAGCTGGCTGGGTGTCCTCACTGCACTATGTCGGATCATCTGAGTCATGTTGTATGCAGGAAACTCTATAGTAGCACCACAGTACTCTGCCAGCATCTCTGGAGGCCTCATAGTAACTGCCCTATGGATCAAAAATGTAATCCAGTGAGCATATAGCAGCTGCATGTGACTCCTAAACCCCTCTGCAATAGTATCCTCCATCTCTGATAGAAGAATATCTCAAATGTCAAACACTATCTGTTGTATCAGAGAGTTCAGTAACCATAACTATATGCGAGTCAAGCCCTTGCGATATCCCATTCTTGGAAGTAGTGTCCTCCTCATAATGGCATCAAGCACTCTAGCAGTGGGAGTGAGATCATTGAGTGTCCTGCTAGACCCCTCACCGAATGGCTCTATGAAGCAGTGGCGGACTAGATCTGTAGGTGGCACCATACCGCCATGAGGGCATCTGGGGGACATTGTCTATCCATAGCAAACCTCATGTAGCCAGACAGGTTGCTCCTAAAGCCTGAGTATCTCTTTGACCCTAGTGCTCGTCGGCCTATAATCTCTGCCACTCAATGCAAAGTGTATAAATCTGTGCTGCAGGTCAATCCAGAGTGTAGCATAGAACTGACGGACCCAAGATGGAATATATAAGCCTATCCATCCAAATAAATCTATCAACCCTGGCAAGTAAGCTAGGTAAGGGTGAATATGCTCTCTAGCTGTTGCTATAATGGTCTCAATGTTGCACACCCTTTGAGATCTAAATACTACCCCACTGTTAAGATATGCATTATAAAAATCTTCCTGCAGAGGTGTGTAGAAACCCTCTGAAGCACGCTCATCCTGCCTCGGTGGAAACCACAGCTCAAAGTCCAAAAATCTGAGCTATTGAACCTGCTTGGCCGTGGTGGCCCTCAAATCCAAGTGGGTCACTGGAGGCGGACCCTGTGGTCTAGGCGGTGGATGTGAACCCCTCCACTGGGTCTCTAACCTTGGAGTGACTGACACATGGGTATGACCAGAGCAGCGAAGCTGTGGCTGAGGTACCTGTTCTGTCTCCATGACCTGCTCTCCCTCCTGAGTCTGACTCTCATCCAAGACAACTTGCCGTCCCACAACCATGATAGTCCTAGCTGGATCACCATGACGGCGCTCAACCTACTCTAGTGTAGCCCTCATAGATGGAGAGAGCTGATCTACGATTTGGACTCCACTCCTAGCACCTCCTGCCTCTGCACACTCTGTTGCTACTGCAACTGCAGCTGCTTTAGCCATATCTGCATCTGGATACTTTCGCTTCTTTGTTGCAAGCTTCTTTGTCACCTTGCCTTTTGGATCTATAGGCAAGCGAGACGGGGGTCTTGGATCCTCATCACCGGGACCTCCTCCAACATTCTTGACACAAACCATCTGATGGATCTAAAAAGAACAACTGCCACTGACAAAGATCAACTACCAATTGTCACTTCCGAGGCTTGGCCTCAATCCATACTCGCAAGCTTAGCCCCGAGTTGATTGACAACTACAAATAGGACCACAATGGCACTGACTCGCTACACGATAGAATAGAGGGTATACAAATAATTTTAATTATTCATCTAGAGATATGAAACCCTAGGAAAGCAAGTAATTAGATGCGAAATTAGAACCAAGGGCTTGCTACCTGACGAACCGGTGAAACGATGAGTAGAGGAATGGATCGGGGGACCACCGGGTCGGCAACAGGTGATTAGGGTTCTGGCGAAGTGCGGTTGCCGAGCAACGCAATGTAGGGCAGTGGATTAGGGCACGGGCGAGTAGGAAAGTGGCTTTATTGCTTGTGATGGCAGGGACTTCGTCTTGGATCAGATGGCGGCGCTGGTGAACGGAGGTGGCGCGGGCAGGGCATAACGGTGCGGGCAGCGGCGGCATAGCTGTGGGTAGGGGAAGCATGGTGATGGCGTCGTGGGGCATGGCGGTGGTGGTGCATGGTGTGGAGGCATGAGCGGTGGCATGGGTGTGGCGTGGAGAAGCTCGATGGCGGTGCTCAGTGCGGGCAGCGGCGGCGGTGGCGCATGGCGTGGAGTCACGAGCGGCGACGTGGGCACGGCGTGGAGAAGCTCGGTGACGCGAGAGCAAGACGAGGATGATGGCATGGCGGCTCAAGCAGGCGTAGCGATGATGTGGAATAGGATAGGTCAACCATGTGCATGGTGATTTATAGTGGCCCCCATGGAGTAGAATAGAAAATAGAGAAGAGAGTTCGATTCCCGCATGTTTTCTACTGACCGGACGCTCCGGTGGCAGCGACCGGACACTGCCACCCAGTGTCTAGTCGATTCCAGAGAGGTCCAAATCCCCTGGAATCGTGACCGGACGCATCTGGTGAACACCGACTGGATACAGCTAGAGTCCCATGCAAGCTGCCTTCATCGACTTCGATCAACCGGACGCTGGATCGCCATCTGATCGGACGCTGGGAAGACACTGTTTTAGCATCCGGTCACTCCTTCTCGGCAGTAGTTCACCTCCTATGAACTGACCGGACGCTGGACATCAGAGTCCGGTGCAGCGTCCGGTCACTCTTTTTCCAACAAATCTTCAAAGTCCTTGGTGCTGCATGTTCTCAATCAAGTCCCAACTCCAATAAGATCCAAATAAACACTAATTGAGACTGATATGAGTGATCTCTTTCAAACCCTCAATTTTTTTCAAAATATTTTGCCTTAGGCTATAATTCTTTTTAAGAAAATAGGCAATAAGAGGGCAATTGAAGATAAACGACAAAGCAACATTCATGCATATGCAATGCAATACTTGAAAATAAATCTAGTTGCTTGTCAAGTTTGATCCAAGGTTAAGCTTCTTCACACGGTTTACGGCGGTTATCTTAACCATGTTAGACGAGCTCTATATGCATTGAAAAAAATTAAACATGTTGTATATTACAATGCAATGCAAGGGACAACACAAGCAAATTTTTTAGTGAAGTTACTAAAATCAAGAACATTGAGCTCATTCCGCAATCAATAAAAAGTCACCTCATCTAGCGGTTTAGTGAAGATATCTACCAATTGATCCTCGGTCCTTACACCTTTTAATGATATATCATTTTTAGCAACATGATCTCTAAGAAAGTGATGGCGGATATCTATATGTTTGGTGCGAGAGTGTTGAACCAGATTATTTACAAGTTTAATCGCACTTTCATTATCGCATAAAAGAGGTACTTTTTCTAGAACTACACCATAGTCTAGCAAAGTTTATTTTATATAAAGTATTTGTGCATAACAAGCACCCACGGCAATGTATTCTACTTCGATGGTAGACAAAGTCACACTATTTTGTTTCTTGGAGGACCAAGACACAAGTGATCTACCAACAAATGGCACCCTCCGGATGTGCTTTTTCTATCCACTTTGCAACCGGTATAATTCGAATCGGAATAGCCAACTAATTCAAATATAGCTCCTTTGGGATACCAAAGGCCAATGCTTGGTGTGTGCTTAAGATGCCTAAGGATTCTTTTAACGGCAATCAAATGAGTTTCCTTAGGATTAGCTTGAAATCTAGCACACATACACACACTAAACATGATGTCGGGCCTAGATGCGGTTAAATATAAGAAGCTACTAATCATAGAGTAATAGAGAGTTTGATCAACCATGTTACCTCCCTCATCTAGGTCGAGATGTCCATTAGTTGGCATTGGTGTCTTGATTGGCTTACATTCATTCATCTTGAATCTCTTGAGAAGATCATTTGTATATTTCTCTTGAGAGATAAAAATCCCTTCTCTCATTTACTTGACTTGAAAACCAAGAAAGAATGTAAGCTCTCCAATCATTGACATCTTAAACTCCTTCAACATCAATTCACCAAACTCTTTGCAAGAATCTCCATTTGATGATCCAAATATGATATCATCAACATGCACTTGACAAATGAAGATGTGCCCATCAAGCTTCTTGGTGAATAGTGTGGTATCGATCTTCCTAATGGTGATGCCCTTCTCAATGAGGAAGTCCCGAAGGTGCTCATACCAAGCTTTTAGGGCTTGCTTAAGCCCATATAATGCCTTGGACAACCTATAAACATGATTAAGATATCTAGGGTCTTCAAACCTAGAAGGTTGATCAACATAGACTAGTTCTTTAATAAAGCCATTTAAAAATACACTTTTTACATTCATTTGATATAATTTCATTTCATGATATGATGCATATGCAAGGAGGATACGGATAGCTTCTAGTCTTGTAACCGGTGCAAAGGTCTCTCCAAAATCCAATCCTTCAACTTGAGAGAACTCCTTTGCAACTAGTCTTGCTATGTTTCTCACAACTATGCCTTGATCATCTTGCTTGTTGTGGAACACCCACTTTGTTTCAATGACTCTTGCATCTTTTGGCCGCTCTTCAAGAGTCCAAACTTCATTGCAGGTGAAGTTGTTCAACTCTTCATGCATGGCATTTATCCAATCCAGATCTTAAAGAGCTTCTTCTACCTTGGTAGGCTCATAGCAAGAGACAAAAGAGTGATGAGCAATAAATAAAGTAAGTTTTTGTGAGCGAGTCATTATATCCTTTGATGGACTCCCTATGATGAGATCTTGTGGATGATCTTGTAGTAGAGAGGTATTTCTTCTATTGATCACTTGAGGAGGAGGTTGTGGAGCATCAACATCTTGTGTTTGTACCACCATTTGATCATGGGAGACATGAGTATCTTCATTTTCTACTCTCCCATCTTTATCACAATCTTGTGGCACACTTGATGAAAAAGGTGGATCAATCACTTATACATCATCTTCATCATCTTTAGGCTTGATGTCTCCAATCGGAATGTTCTTCATAGCCTCTCTCAATGGTATATCACCTACATCATCAAGATTCTCACGTGCTCCTTGGGAGCCGTTAGATTCATTAAATTCCACATCATATGTTTTTCAACCAAGCCGGTGGCATGATTAAATACTCTATATGCTTTGGACTTTGATGAGTAACCAACAAGAAAACCAATATCACAATATCTTTAAAACTTCTCTAGGCATTGTCGCTTCTTGTAGATTTAGCATTTGCAACCAAACACCCTAAAGAAAGAGACGTCCGGCTTCTTCCCATTGAGCTACTCATAAGGTGTCTTGCTAAGTAACTTTTGAAGGAATAGGCGGTTAGATGCATAGCATGTGTTGTTGATAGCTTTCGCCCATAGAGCTTTAAGGCTGTTGTACTCATCTAGCATTGTTCTTGCAAGAGTGATCAATGTCCGGTTCTTTCTCTCAACTACATCATTTTGTTGAAGAGTATATGTTGTGGAGACCTCATGCTGGATCACAACTTCATCACAATAGGCTTCTATGTTTATGTTGTCAAATTCCTTCCCATTGTCACTTCTAATCTTCTTGAGCTGCACTTCAAATTCATTTTGTGCTCTCTTGACAAACTTCTTGAAGCAAGATGCAACTTTGGATTTGTCATGAAGGAAGAATACCCATGTGTATCTTGAATAGTCATCAACAATCATAAGACAATAAAGATTTCCTCCCAAACTCTTGTATGTTGTTGGTCCAAATAAATCCATGTGAAGAAGTTCTAGCACTCTTGTGGTTGATATGAAAGCTTTGGTTGGATGAGTATTTGCAACTTGCTTGCCGGCTTGACATGCACTACAAAGTTTGTCCTTCTCAAACTTCACATCCTTCAACCCTCTCACCAAATCATTCTTCATTAGCTTCTTGAGTGAGCTTATCCCAACATGAGCAAATTTTCTATGCCATAGCCACCCAAGTGTTGTTTTGGTGAATAGGCAAGTCTTTAAATTTATATCTTCAGAGGTGAAATCCACTAGATATAGGTTGTTGTATCTAAATCCTTTGAATATCACTTGATCATCATCCTTCTTAGATACAACAACTTCCTTCTCGTTGAACAAGCATTGAAAGCCAAGATCACACAATTATCCAATAGATAGCAAGTTGAAGCTTAATGAAGCAACATATTGCACATTTGAGATAGAATGATCATTTGATATTGCCACTTTGCCCAATCCTTGAACCTTGCCCTTTGAATTATCTCTAAATGTGATTCTTTCTTGTCCATCTACTTCTTCATCTAGTGAGGTGAACATATGAGGATCACCAGTCATATGCTATGTGCAACCACTATCAATAACCCAATAACTTCCACCGGTCTTGTAGTTCACCTACACACAAGAGATCAAGCTTTAGGAACCTAAACTTATTGAGGGCCCTTCACCTTCTCAACAAGTGACTTTGCAACCCAAATTTTTTATGGCCTATTCTTGTTGGGAGGTCCTAAGAACATAACTTTCATCTTCCCACTAGAATCCTTTCTAAGCATGTAATGAGCATTGAAGGCAAAAGGTCTAGCATGCTTGGACAAGGGTTGTGGTGGTGGAGTTTGGCACTCATGGGCAAAGTGACCTTCTTGTCCACACTCAAAATATCTCTTTAGCTTTGGCTTTGACTTGTGTTGTTATTGAGCTTGAGCCTTCTTCTCTTGGTTTGCCAAATACCCAATACCACTTCTATCCATCTTCATGATAGTGTTCATAAGTAGCTCACTTTATAGATACTTGCCTCTTGTGAACTTGCTCAATCCAATCTTGAGATGCTCTTTCTTTAATTTGAGCTTCTTGTTTTCTTCCTTGAGAGCATCATTGTTTTTCTCTTCCTTGAGGTTTTTGTTCTCTTCTTTGAGCTTCTCATTCTTAAGGATCAAGTCACCATCATGATCAAGAGTTTCTTGCATAATAGTGTTGCGGCTTTTGATCTCTTTAAGATCTTTCTTGAGCTTTTCATTGTATGGGGGTATTAACCCCTATACCCTTATGGCTAGGCTTGGGCTGGCCCAGACTAGGAGGTCTGGCCCACTAGAAGGCAATGCATGGCCCGGCCGATTTACTCGGAGTCCCACGCAAGGAATCAAGGCAGATTTGGAGATCAAGCAAGATCCTGGTCGGTTAGAATAGAAATCCTTATCCGATCACCTATGGCAATTGTAACCGGTTAGGATTTGTTTTCAGATCTATAATCCTGCCCCTAGACTATATAAGGTGGGTAGGGAATCCCTCTAAAAAACATCTCTCATTGATATACAGCAATACAATCAGACGTAGGACGTAGGTATTACGCCTTCACGGTGGCCGAACCTAGATAAAACCTCATGTCTATCTTGCGTCACCATCTTGTTTGTAGCTTGCGCATCTGTCTGCTGATAATCTACTACCTTGGGCATACCCCTAGGTAGACTATCGACCATATTTTGTTGATAGTGGCATACTAGGTGGGGGTGTGCATACTGCTCTCTAGACGAACAAGATGGTCATCATCCCCGGTTCCATGGCTACGCCGAACGACCTCACGTTCACCATCGGCCAGTTCACCTAGACCACTGGCTCCGACAACTTCATCGCCATGGCCACGGAGGAGGCGCAGATCTAATCTGTGTCAACCACTACTTCACCAGCATCAGCTATGGCTCCAACCACATTGGATCTGGCTCCGGCCACACTAGCATCGTCTTCAGCCATGCTGATAACCTATCATCTGCTTCCTCGCTACAAAGGGAGGCAGATCGACAACATCAACCTGCTCGACTCCATCGATCGGGTCGGCACCAAGCTTGCTGAAACCCTAGCTCTGGTAGATTCGATTCAAAATCAACCTACCGAGTAGGTAACCACTACCCACAACAGATCTACCTGACTAGCTTGGCCTAGTCGTCCTGCACGACTTGGTACGGATCTCGTGGTCACGTCTACTCCTGAAGGGCGCTCCGTTCGTTGCCGACCAGCCCCCACGACGGGTCTCCGGCTCTCCAAGTGCGAAGCCTCGATGGAGAACTACTAGGCTTAGCCCTACGGCCTGCGAAACACTGTTTCCAACTTTGCGCACAATATACAACGCTGCTCGGATCTGTGTTCTATACATCGACCTCGCCCAAAGTCACGCAACTTCGTCAACATGGTTCGGATCGAGGAGTATCAAGAAGGGTCGGTCCACATAGTTCAAGAGGGTGGTTCAAGCTCCCCATCTAGCATCGCATCTATTGGCTCCGTCCACACTAAGCTCTAGCGTCATGACAATGAAGAAGTTGAATACGATCTGGATATCCCAGACCACTCCCCGGGTTTCCCATGATTCCCATCTTTCCCACCAAGGCTAGGAGACTTGATCAATGTCGTCAGTAATGACGAACCACCAGTAGTTGGCGAAATAGAACAACAAAGGCTAGCACGCGAAGCACGCAATATTGACCAGTTTAATCGTAGACAAGCCGAAGCCGAGGTAGAAGAGGAGGCACGACGCATAAGGTTCTAGCCATGCAATCTCAACAATGCCTTTGATGGGGTAGGGGAAAAGCAGGTCTTTAGGACTCTAAGCGCCAACATAGCTGTTGCTATGGCGACAATGCAACGACTACCCAATACCCTAGAAATCTAGGTAATTCATGATGATGTACAAGCCTACCTGACGGCTGCTATAGCCCAGACCGTAGAGATTGCAAACCAAGCCCGAGCTCCATCTATCTTAGTCAAGTCAAGCTGCAGTTGCCAGTACTCAAGTCACCCACAGTCACCCAACCAACGTGGCTCGCGCAACAACGACCCATCAGACAACCGTTAAGGTAGAAATGGTGGTCATGATGGTGGTCGGGATGACAACCGCCGCAACAACTAAGATGATAATCGATGAGACAACTGCGACAATCATCGTGGTAACCACGGTTGCTGGGTCAACCAGGATGGCAATCAGGATCGCCATGATGGCAATAACGATCTCCGCCATTCCCTCGGAGAACGCGATCTATGCGATCGCATTAACCAAAGAGCCAATGATCGTGCATCCCACGAAAGCTATCGTCATATGGAATATGATACTACCCATGGCTCTTTGGGTTTGAAGTAGTTTACTCCTCACCTTCACCAAGTCATATGGCACAAAAACTTCAAGCTTGAAAAACTCTAGAAGTACGATGACAAGGAGAACCCCGAGTTATGGGTCATGCTCTACGAAACCACGTGTAGATCAGCCATGGCTGACGAGCACGTCATGTCTAATTACTTCCTAGTCGCCGTCAGTCATGCAGGCCACCAATGGCTAGTTAGCTTGCCGATGAACTACTTTGATTCTTGGCAAGAGCTCAAGCAAGCATTCATCGACAAATTCATTGCTACTTGCAAACAACCTAGCAACAAATATGATCTACAGCAGATTGGTGGCTCACACCCTCCATCAAAGAAGAAGATCCCGCAGTTGACAAGCCTCTAGACCAGCTATTGGTGGCTACGGTTCCGGCGTCAAACACCACCAAACCACCTCTGACCACTAAGGAGCCTGACTGGAGAGTACCTTTCATCAAGTACCTGACAGATGGTAGCGGTTACACTGATCGGACAGAAAACAAACACCTGATGCATCGCAGTAAGCAGTATCTGCTCGTTGATGGTAAATTGTGGCACAAGAACGCGAAGGAGGAAATCTTGATGAAGTGTATAACCTAGGAGGATGGTGAACATCTCCTAGACAAAATCCACTCAGGCTCCTGTGGCAACCACGTGGCCTCGAGAACGCTGGTTGGCAAGGCTTTCTGAGTAGGGTTCTATTGGTCGTCAGCCATAGCCAATGCAGAGAAGCTAGTCCGCCATTATGAAGGTTGTCAGTTCTTTGCCAAGAGAATCCACGTACCAGCACACGAGATTCAGACTATACCAGCCTCTTGGCCCTTCGCATGCTGGAGACTAGATATGATCAGGCCTTTCAAACCGGCCCTTGGGAAATTTACATGCGTCTTTGTGCTGATCGACAAATTCTCCAAGTGGATAGAGTACATGCCCCTGGTCAAGGCATCTTCATAAAAGGCTATCGCATTCCTCGACTAGGTCATCCATCGCTTCGGTATACCCAACAGCATCATCATTGATCTAGGTACTCAGTTCACCGGGAACGCTTTTTGGGACTTCTGCGATGAAAGGAGCATAGTAGTAAAATATGTCTCGGTAGCACACCCTAGAGCTAATGGACAGGTCGAGCGGGCAAATGGTATGATCCTGGACACACTCAAGAAGAGGATGTACAAAGAGAATGACAAAGCTCCTAGAAGATGGCTCAAAGAGTTACCAGTCGTGGTCTAAGGTCTCAGAACCCAGCCCAGTCACAATACCGATGTATCACCATACTTTATGGTTTATGGCACTGAGGCAGTGCTCCCTACAGATATAGCCTTTAGATCAGCATGGGTAGAGAACTTTGATGAAGACAAGGCCAATGAAATACGGGAGCTAGAAGTGAAGAGTGCAGAAGAGAAGCGGCTCGATTCTTGCATACGTATAGCCAAATACCTTGTGTTGCGCAGGTACTACAACAAGAACGTCAAGGAGTGGTTCTTCATGGTTGGGGACCTCGTCCTAAAGTGGAAGACAAATTAGGCTGGTGTCCACAAACTCACAACCCCATGGGAAGGGCCCTTCATGATGAAGGAGGTTGCACGCCCTACATCTTACAGGTTAGCTCGCCTAGATGGAATAGACATACCTAATTCCTGGCACATCGACAAGCTTAGGCGTTTCTATGCTTAACTACTAAGATATGTACCCCTCTTGTACTTTCGATTTATTTTAATAAAGCTATTATGATTTCTCTGACCACTCTAATGTGTCACTTCGAAGTCTACTATTATTCTAACTTTACCAGTTAAAATCAACCACCATTCCTTCTCGGGTTCTCAGAGCAGGCCCTGTCTCCGGTTCCTCCCAACGCGTGCATGGGATCTGCTCTCTACGCTACGGGTGATCGGCAGGTGCTCTCTGGTTTGACTTGTGTGTTTCAACGTGTGCACAAGCTATGCACCTCACACTCCTACCATAAGACAAACTAGGGCCATACAAACCTTTCAGGATGACGTGTCGACTAAACTAGTACAACTAAACAGAATTCCAACATGTTCTAACTTAGTTACATCAACACGATATTTGAGCTTAAACACGTTTTCTACAAAATAAACAAGCTTATGTTGATATACAGTTACGTTATTACAAGCTTGCTTGAAAAGGTCCAAGTTTACAATAACACAACTATATCTTCTATAGCTATAGCCTATACTATTGGCTGGTCAGGGCACGCGGCACCTGTTGCTCGCTGGGCCTCACATCGTGCAAGGGTCTCGGGGACTCTGGCATTGATCGAGCTGAAGAAGATGGCCCCACTGATGCCTGGCTGGTCGAGACCGCATGCTTCACCGATTGGCTTGAAAATGACGGCGCTCACAGCTGACTTGTTGACGGTGTTCCTTATACGGGTGGTGTCACACCTCCACACAAGTTAATATCGCCAATTATTTTCGTCGACAAGTCCAGCTGGGTCATCTATAGCTCCTTAGCCTTGTATGGATCTACCTCCTTTGGGTATCCAGCCTTTAGGCGCTTGAGATCGATCAGGGGGTAGTGAGCACATACCATGCTTAGCACATGTGCACCTGCGTACTCTCCCGCCTCCTTCATGAACTCCTAGAACCATCCCCATGCCCTTTGGCATCTCTCGATCAATCCCAGCTATGACGTCCTTGGCACATCTTCTGCTAGCGCCAGATCGATGAGGTTAAGGACCGGCAAAATGCCCTTTGCCACCTCCTGGCACTAGTTTTTCCAGGTGTCACGGTCCTTGGTGATCTCTTGGCATTGCACCTTCTAGCCGTCACGGTCTTTCATCACGGCCTCCAGATGCTTCTTTGCATTGATTTTTATAACTGCAAACCGCACACACTATTAAGATGCTATACTATGCCAAACTACGGTAGGCAACAAAAATGAGCAAAGGTGGTTGGACAACTTACCTTTTAGCTCCTCTGTCATCTTGGTCGTGTGGTCTCGAAGCTGCGACTAGTCTTGTGCCAGTTTTCTATTGTCCTCGTTTAGGCGATTACACTCCCCGACCACACGACTAATCTCCTCTCGGAGATGGATCACTTCAGCTTCTAAGCCTGCACTACAGCTATTACTACCAACAATGCAATAGCATTTATCAGTAGTCGCTATGATAAAATGGCTACTTACCTATTCTTTCCTGCTCTTTCTTACTGAGTTGGATGACCAGGTTTTGGTTCTAGGAATCTTGCACCGTCTTTTCATGATCGGTGGCTTCAAGTCGCTGGCACAAGCGGTCCACCTCCGCCGTCAGCTCCTTATTGTTTGCAACGATCCTGTCGATCTGGTCGAAGCATTTCTTGTGGTACCTTGTGGTCTTCATTAAGTCCTGTGTGCAGATAGCTAAGTAAGACAACTACAACTATACCGCAAGACCAGGGTGTGAAGCGAAGCTTACCTACACTTCCGTAACAAGCCGCTTCGTCGCCCGTTCAACTTTCTTGGTTTCTTTGACCTCTGGGATTTCCTCATGGATAACCCATTGGTTGTTCCACCAACGCAACATATAAACATGTTGTCGCTTGTCTTGCAGATGACCCAGGACCTCCTCCACCTCGTCCTCTTCGGGCTCTTCTTTGGGTCCTGGTGCTGGCCAAGCCCTAGTAGCATCTGTGATCACCACAGCCTTCCCATGAGCTACAGCATCGGTAAGTGTGGTCTGTGCTCTTAGCTCTGGCCGTTGCTCCTCGGTCTTCTCTGTTGCCCTCGATGCTAAGGTGTTGCCCTCAGCAGGTTTAGCGCTCGGAGCACTCGTGACCGGCTTGGCTGTTTCCTCGACCACCTACTCAGGAACTGTTGTCCGACTGCTTGCTTGCTGGGGCCTCGATGGATCTTCTACTATGGCTTCCTTGTTGGTTGGCTGCTGGGTAGTCTGCTCCATACTTATTGGCAGTGCCACGCCACTTCCGGCTAGCTGGTCTAGATTTTCTGTGGACGCCGAGCTAGTACATCTGAGATAAGTTTAGAAAGCAATCATATTAAATGCAAATTGCTAACTTATAATAAGGTTACAAATACTTACATGTTGGAAGCGTAGAATGATGTGGAGAAGGCACGTCTCTTCGGCCGTACTTGCTCCACGTGCTGTGCGGGTGACTCCTGGTCTCCCTCTACATCCAGCACTATCGCTGGGCCTTGGTGCTCGACCCCTTCGCCGCTTGTCCTTCGCACTATAGTGTTGGTGGTGTGCTTGGTCGAGTTGTCGCTCCCGTCGCCAGTCGCGTTCCTTGCCTAGGTACTCCCGAGGTCAACCCGGCTGCATCTTTCACCGCCATCGGTGATGTGGGTCCCATAGGCATGGAGGAGACACCTTGCTCCATTGACTCTAGTTGCTTCCTCCTTTTTCGAGGAACAAGTCAAAAGGTGTCTGCATCCTCTCCCTCCTCTGCGTCATCGTTCGACCAAGCAAAAATTGCCTATCGACGCTTGCTGGCCGGGTTCTCCTCTGGGCCCCCCTCGGGCTCATTGATATTTAACGCTCCCCCAGTGAGTAGGGTGGTTACTAATCTCTTCTTCGACTGTTTAGGGGTAGCCGGCTGCTTACCAGCAGCTTTGGCCGCTGCCTCCTCTCCAACTCCAAGCACCACCCAATTGACGTCCTCATCCTCGATCTCGACGCTGGTCTGGGCGATGGGATCAGCTCCTTGTGGCCAATCTACTCTCGGGGGTGGCGACACAAACACTATCGCTCTATCATGACCATTAAACTGGGTAAAAAAGGGGGGGAGTGAACACAGTAAGTTTCCACTTACCCTACCACAATATAAGACTACGGGTATGTGGCAAGATGAGTTACCTTTGGGGGAGGTCGGGCAAGCTTGAAAGCATGCTCGATGTCGCTCAATCTGGCATAATTTGGATCAGATAAGTTAAATAGCTCACCAATTCTGGCTTTAACTTTGATTTTGTCAAGCGCCCCCTTCCTTGTCCTCGTCGGGTCCATGCTCCCTTGATACTCATAGCCAGGATGTACCCTCCTCTGGTAGGGTTGGATCCATCGGCTGATGAAGCTCCTGACCATGCTCGGACCATCTAGTTTTTTCCACGAGATCATTCCAAATATTTCTGGAATCTATTCTAGATGCTCGGGCTTCTCTGACTAGCTTGTCTTCTTCTCCGGAATGTAGCCCACATCGCACAGCGTGATCATGTTTGGCTCTTCATGGATGTAGAACCATTTCTTATACCAGTCGTTGAGCGATGTGTTCCATGGACAGTGGATGTACTGGGCTTTCATGCCATCACAGAGGTTGAGGTACACACCCCTGGCTATCTTTGAACCACTGCTTCCTTTCTTCCGTAGACAGAAAAGATGGCGGAAAAAATCAAAATAGGGCTAGAAGCCGCCATATGCTTCGCAGAGATGTATAAAAGTGGCGATAAGGAGGATCGAGTTAGGATGCAGATTGCAAATCCCAATCTCATAGTAAAGACAGAGCCCCTAAAGAAATGGATGTACCAGAACCCCAAATCCCCGTTTAAAGAAGTCCTCGAACACCATGATCTCACCTAGTTGTGGATCAGGGTACCCCTCCCGTCTAGCGCATGCCATCCTGTGAGCTCCTTGTTGTGGAGTACCCCCATGGTGATGAGGTCTTCAATGGTCTGCTCATTGCTTTTCAATTTCCACCATTCCTTCGCCATGACCCCTGCTTTCTTCTACGCATCACTTTTCGCCATGACTCTAGACTTGCTGGTGAACGGGGAAATGGCAGCGGATTGATTGGTGGTGATTTTGGATGTATTAGGGTTGGCGAGAGGAAGAAGAAAGCTGCGGTTGTGAATGGCAATGGGGTTCAGTAAATAGTAACTAACCTATCATATACTGTATTTAACCCAAAAGTTATGTTGTTTCGTCTGCCAGGGACTCTTGGGGGATGTGCACACGCATCGTAGATGGTTGCTTTCATGTTTGCAGCATTACTTAGCCTCGAGATCTATGCCAGTATATGCGCCTCTTTGTTGCCAGTGTGGGAGGGCCCATGCTGACGCACCTATTGACAGGTGCCATGCAACTGTTTGCTTGACAAGACAAAAAGGCAGTATGACGTGCTATACCCGTCTACTTTTTTGACCAGACATGTCAGATTGGACTTGACAGAATAAGTAAATAAATAAATACATAAAATAATAGTATAAATGGCATATGGTTTTTTGCCACACTTTTTGTGCTTGGGGATTGTCCCGACCACCCTCGTGCTCCGGGACTGTCGCGACTATCCTAGTGCTCAGGGACTGTCCAGACCATCATTGTGCTCGGGAACTGTCTAGACCACCATCGTGCTTGGGGACTGTTCCGACCACTCTCGTGCTCAGGGACTGCCCTGACCACTCTCCGACCATTGCTCGGAGATCGCTCTCCTCGGCTACATGTGATTTGTACTCACATACAGTTGAGAGGCATTTATTTTTTCTCACTTAGACCTTGCTACAAGGCTAATACCTCGCCTTCCAGCAAGCTCGGGGACTACATCGGTACGATGCACCTGTCGGTGCATCTCGTATCGCTTGTACGACGATTGGATTCTCAACTTAATTGGGAATTCTTTTTAGACCCTGGCACCACGTGCCTACGTCACCTACTACTAGGCTCGGGGACTAAGTGGGCACACTTCACCTTGTGGTGAATGTGTTTATTTTATCGACCCCTACGCTCTGACTGTTGGCCATAACTACTATTGTACAAGGGTCACTTACATTTCTTTTTAGAAATACAAGTGGGCACACTTGATCAGGAAAGAAATCTTTTTCTTTTTTCTTTAGAGCACCATGCATTCTTCGGACAACCGAAATCTTCGGCTATAATCGTGGTCTACTACTCTCTATGCTGACCAAAATATTAGCACATTTGCTTGGTCAATGTTTCAACCAGTTGGAGATGACATGAAGACAGATCACATTAGCCGAAGAAGATCGAACGGCGTATCGCAACATAATAAATGGTGCTCGGGGACTAGCTATGGGGGTATTAATCCCTATACCCTTATAGCTAGGCTTGGGCTAGCCCAGACCAGGAGGTCTGGCCCACTAGAAGACAACGCATGGCCCGGCCGATTTGCTCAGAGTCCCGTGCAAGGAATCAAGGTAGATTTGGAGATCAAGCAAGATCCTAGTCGGATAGAATAGGAATCCTTATCCGACCACCTATGACAATTATAACTGGTTAGGATTAGTTTCTAGATCTGTAACCAAGCCCCCAGACTATATAAAGCGGGCAGGGGACCCCTCTCAAAAAACATCTCTCATTGACATACAGTAATACAATCAGACGCAGGACGTAGGTATTACGCCTTCACGGCGGCCGAACCTAGATAAAATCTCATGTCTATCTTGCATCACCATTTTGTTTGTAGCTTGTGCATCTGTCTACCAATAATCTACTACCTTGGGTATACCTCTAGGTAGACTGCCGACCATATTTCGTTGACACATTGTCATTCTTGAGCTTGACAAACTCATCATAATCATCGGCCTCAACCACTTGCTTGCCCTTGCTACTAGAACTTTGCTCAATGCTCTCAATGATCAAATCATCACATGATGTAGCTATATCAATCTTAATAACATCATTAGTAGCATCATGTGGCTCATTAGATAAGAATTCTTGAGCAATAACAAGATTATCATGATTGATCTTTAGAGTTGTATATTCTTCTTTTAGCTTGTTATGGCTAGTGATGAGCTCATTGTGTATCCTCTCAAGTTTATCATATTTATCTTTAAGCTCTTTCTTAGAAGATTTAAGCTCCTTGAGTTTGGATGATATAGCATCATTTGCTTCTCTAAGCTCAATACTAGCCTTTTACGTCATATCACATTTTGCTAAAAGTGAATCATTCTTAGCTTCTAGCTTTTCATTCTTAGCACTAGTCTTTATAATGATCTTAGTGTATTGTTTTAGCAATCTAGCAAGATCATCATAAGGAGGTGATTCATATTCATCATCATCACTATCGCTATCATCATTACTAGCATGTTCATCACCACTACAATCATCATCATTTGATACTTGCGTTCACCCTTGGCCATAAGGCATAGGTATGTAGAGGATGATGGTGGTGAAGATGATGAAGGGTCAATAACAATGGCGGCCACCTTCTCGTTGTCACTATCATCATCGGATGACCCACTAGATGAATCAATGTCCATGAGCCAATCACTGACGATGTATGTCTTTCCACTCTTCTTCTTCTTGTGGAAGTCCTTCTTCTTGCCATCTCTCTTCTTGTATGGCTTGTTTTTCTTCTTCTCATCTTCTTCTTCGCTGCTTGAGTCATCTTTTTTGCCCTTGTACTTGTTCTTGAACTTGTCTTTCTTAGGCTTGGTGCATTGGTATGCTAGATGACCAAGTTCTCTACAATTATAGCAATCCATCTCAGAGATTGGCTTCCTTCTAGAGCTAGTGAAGAACTTCTTCTTGCCATCGAACTTGATGCCACTCTTGTTGAGCTTCTTTAGCATCTTGGTGGTTTTTCTCACCATGAGAGCAAGACTTATATCATCAACTTCATCATCACTTGAGCTCTCATACTCAAGTCTTGCTTTGCCCATCTCTTGGCTAGCTTTGAATGCTAAGTCCTTGTCTTTCTTCTTGGTAGAGGATGAGTCATCTTGTGGCATAATGTGCATATACATCTCATGAGCATTGATCTTTCCCAAGATTTGTATTGGTGTAGCGATGGAAAGATCACCTTGATGAAGCACGATCACAATATGCCCATATTTGTCAAAGGGGAGAACACTCAAAATCTTTCTTACAACATCGTATGGTTGCATTTGAGTGAGTCCAAGCCCATTGACTTCCTCTACAAGAACATTCAAACGTGAGTACATCTCATTTGCACATTCTTTAGGAAGCATCTCAAAGGAGTTAAGCTTTTTCATGACAAGATGATAGTGTTCCTCACGCTCACTCTTTATTCCCTTATGAAGCGCACAAACGTCCGACCATAGTGCATGGATGTCTTTGTGGTTCCTCACCTAGTTAAACATATCTTTGCAAAGACCTCTAAAGATGGTGTTTCGAGCCTTTGCATTCCATTTCTCATAATTCACCTCATCGCCTTGTAGGTTAGTAGCATCCTGAGGTTTTGGGAAGCCTTGTAAGGTGGCTCTAAGTATTCCAACATCTAGAGCTTCTAAGTACGTCTCCATGTGAATTTTCCAATATGGAAAATCATCCCCCATAAAGATAGGAGGTCCATCCCCGTGAGACATCTTTCTCTAGGCGATTAAGCCTAAATATGTGAGCACAATGCTCCGATACCAATTGAAAGGATCAAGATGCCCAAGAGGGGAGTGAATTCGGCTAATTCTAAATTTTTTTACAATAATTAAATCCAACGGTTAGCCCAATTAACCCCTTGTGCCTAGAAAGTGTTTCTAATGTTCTATCGCATAAAAAGTCTTGCAACCTAAGTTCCAATCCTACTCTAGCATGGCAATTCTATGAATGTAAAGACAAGTATTGAATTGCTCAAAGTAAAGAGAGGAGGGGGAATGTGGTGATGTTTTGCCGAGGTATCGGAGAGTCGCCACTCCCCACTAGTCCACATTGGAGCACCCGCGCAAGGGTGTAGCTCCCCCTTGATTCATGCAAGGATCAAGTGCTCTCTATAGGTTGATTCTTTGACACTCCGTCATAGTGAATCACCCACAATCGCTCACAACTTGAGTTGGGTCATCCATAAGCACCGTCGGATGATCACCAAGCACAAAATCACCACCAAACCGTCTAGGTGATGGCGATCACCAAGAGTAACAAGCATGAACTCTCACTTGACCACGACAAGCCTAATGAGAAGGGTGGATGCACACTTTGCTACTCTTGATCTCACTAATCAGGGCTCTCTTTGGGATTCTCAAATCTCAATCACCTCACTAGGACCTTGCTCTTCTTGGCACTCATAAAGATGTTTCTCATCTATTGGAATGAGCAAAAGTACCCCCACTTATGAATAGAGGAAGTATTTATAACATGGGCTAAAAAATGAACCATTATGTGCCTTTGCGAGGTGGCCGGATGCGTCGATTAGTTCACCCTAAATTCCAGTGATCAAATGGTGACTGGACGCTCACTGATCGGACGCGTCCGATTGTGATTTTCCCTCTCTAGAACCTTACTGGAGTCGACTGGACGCTGGCTCTTAACATCCGATCACTTCACCTCTCAGCATCCGGTCACTTCCAGACGACTTCACCTTGATCAAATAAACTGACCAGACTCTGTACCAGCGTCCGGTCACACCGAAGCTAGCGTTCGGTCAGTATTTGACCCTCCATTCACTTCCAATTTTCGATCGTACGTGAATGAAGTTTGCTCCAATGGATCTAAAGCTTTTTAGGAGCTACCCAGTGCTAGGTTTAGCAAGTGTGCACCACACCTAACCCACTAGACTCACCTAGGTCAAGCTACCCATCCATACCACCCTTAATAGTATGGCCAAAGGAAAAACAAAGTTCTAAACTACTCTAAGTGTCTCTTCAACACCAAACAACACTTAGAACTAGTTCATCCTTAACCTTATCGTCCATCCTTTGAAAACCAAAATGATTTCTATCGTAGGGGCATGACCACCATGATAGCCCAATCGATCTCCATTACCACGACCTAACTTAATTGCCTCTGCAAAACACACGTTAGTCATAGTAATCATGTATTGTCATTAATCACCAAAACCCAACTAGGGGCCTAGATGCTTTCAGTTTCTACAAAAGCGTCATCATGTGTGGGCTCCCACGTCGTGGGCCGCCTCATGCGTGGGCCACGCCCACGCGGGCAGTGCATTTGTGGGCCGCGCGGTCAAATTCATTTTTCTTTTTCTTAAGGAATCAGTAATAGTTTTCTATTTCAATTTCTGAGCTAGATTTGTATAATTAATATAAAATCATATAGGTGTCCAAAAATTGTGAAATTAATTTTGTTAGGTTCCTAAAATTATTGTCCATCTATTGGTATAGTTAGTTCATACATATCTTTGTTGGTATTAAGGGCTATTAAATCGTTTGAAATTGCTTAATATTATTAGGGTAATTATTGTAGAATTTTTTATGGTAAATTGGTGATAGCTTTAATCCTGAAATTTTAAAGTAGCTTCATTGTATTATTATGTGCTTACTGTAATTTTTGTAGCCCTAAGGTAGACTGCTTATTAGGGTAGCTAAATATCCATTAAACCTTTAATATGAATAAGAGAATAATATTGACTTATGAAATTAAGCACTTGTTAGGATGAGCTGGACACTTGATTTGATAGAGCTGATGGTTAGCTTAATATCTTAGTCATTAGATCTAGCTTGTTAGTATGGCATATGTGTCCTTATTTTAAAAATTATTGTTGTCTAAATACTAAATAGCTGCATCATCATCATCGCATGCATATAGAGAACGACTTGGCAGCGATCGTGACCACCGGCGAACATGAGTTCGAGGAGATCATCAAGGAGTATGAGTGTGGTAGAACCACCTAATCTAATGCCTCCTAGGGGTGCTCATCTTCTATTAGACACTAAGCACTCGAAGGAGAACACTAAATTACTCGGTTCCGTCGGGCACACCCCAGGGGAGAACCCGAAAATCCATATTTTCCATCAGGATCACAAATGAGAGAATAAAGCTTACACCATTCTTCACTATTTATTATATCACTTTTAATACAACATCATAGTATAATATTTATTATTATAACAGCAGAATGTAATCATATTATCAGAGTTATGAACAATTTAATTGAACAGTGGAATATAAACATGTGAACAGAGTTACAGCAGAAATGAATAACTAATCAAGACATGATAAAGTATTGATATATAAACTACGACAATAGATTATGAAACTTTCATTTATAAAAGCATTTGGTGAGGGTTATAAATAACAACTACGATCGCAGCGTAAAGGAATCCTCGTTAAGCCCACCAGGAGGAATCCACACATAAGAGTCAGCTTTAGCATCCACCTGTCACCTGCAACAGGGGGAATAAAACCCTGAGTACTCAATTGTACTCAACAAGACTTACCCGATAGGAGGAAAAAAAGACTCCAAGGATATGCAAGGCTATATAGCTTGTGGATTTATTATATTGGCGGGAAGCATTACTAAGCGTGCATTCTTATATTCATTTTTTATTAATAGCCACATTAGTTCATTAACTAACCATTCTATGTAAGCACATGTACTGCTTTCAAGCAGACGGTAAGCAATCAGAGTTCCTTTTTCCATTCCATCTTTCATCTTTTAGTTCTTACTACGGTGCTAGAATTAAGACAAGTCGTACCGGAACGCCGATGATTCGTGAATCAATGCCCCTAGCTGGGTACCCCAAAAACACACGCCCCACTTGTACCCAAGGCACAAGCAGGACCAACCCATCACCCTCCTATCCTGGGTTCCTAGGTCCCTATCCAAACTGGGACTCCAAGCCCCCGCCCTAGAGTCCCTGACTCAGTGCGGTGTAAAGACCTCCTCCACCAAAAAGAAACCCTGACATTCGGTTTAGAAAAGAGCCAGAACCCATAACAAGAGAGCAACAAGTCTTCCAAGTGTCCATACCCAAGTATGTGCTTAGGATAATAAGTCTATGACTTGCCTCGAGTCTTATGCAACGGCCGGTTCTTAACCGACACAGACAGGGAAAACAGTGTAACCAAGCTATGCCCCGCGTCCACGGTGACACAACTTCTTACACCCACCAATACCCAAACCATATCCCCGCCCGATCACCAATTTTCTTTCCACCATTTATATTTTTCAAGTGATAATAATCTAGTAATATATTTCCTATCTCTCGCGAGTGACAGGCAATCACTCAACTTCTACCGAAGTCCTATAGCATAGCATTCTACACAATCCTGTAATACTAGTAAGACTCATAGGATAAAGATATATATATGCAAGTGGGTTTCATTCTCATTCAACTCCTTAAAACCTAATGCACAAATATAGTTTAAACTGTAGAAAAGTAGGGGTTATGCACCAAGGCTTGTCTGGGTAAGATATATATTAAAAGTTAGTATCTGCATCTTCAGATCATCCACCATCAACTGAATAGAAAGCCCATTGCATCATCTCCTGGAGAGAATACCATTACACCCTCTTTGGATTCCCAATCATCCTTCAATTGATCCGTTGATCCATCATCGTACCTATATGATATGCAATGCGATGCCATGCAAGAAGTAATTAATCAACTGTAATCGTGATTCGTACAATATGATTTACGCCTCTCAAGTTAACGAGCTAGTTCTAACGACGACCATACTTAGGCTACATATACATGTTGTCAGATCAAGGCGTTATTTCCCAACAATTGTTTTAGTTATACAAACCCAAGTTGTTTCTTTATCCCATTCTATCCATTTAATCTTTATTCGGAACAGGGCATCATTATCTATTTAGCAAACAAATTATTCTAGAGCTACGATAATTACAATGAGTACCTAATATTACTAGGAACCTACTGTAGAAATTTTAGATCCAACACTATTACCAATTCACCATAATAATTCCTACAAGTTTAAATTTTCATAATATTAAGCATTCTAAAATAATTAGAGCAACCCTAAAAACATACCGAGTCTATGTGAACAGAATACACTACTAGGTAGATCATGATTTTAAAAACTCAACAAAACTGGTTTCATAATTTTTAGACTCCTGAATGATTTTATATTGATTTTACAATTTAACTAGAAACCTATATTAGAAAAGTATTCAAAGAACTGAAAGGTCGGCGACCACCCCCTATCGGCCCAACGACCCGTTTGGCCTGGTCCAGCGGCAATGCAGCCCAAGCAGGTGGGGCGCGCGAGGCCCAGGTGCACAGTGGCGTGGACGGCCTAGGTGCGCAGTGGCACGACCCAGCAAACCGGAAGCGGTCGACCCACGTGAGCGAGACCAACGGCGACGGCACCATTATGCGAATAGGCCCCTATACTTTCACTTAATCCACCCACCGAACCTCAACACTATTCATTTAAGTCATGTATTTCAAAACTAAAACCCTGTATTAGCTTCTATTCACGTTTCTCACCTTTTTCCCTTCTCAAAACAGAGCACGGCGGAGCACTCAATCCGCCGGCCCAGGCAATGACGTGGGGAGGTGTGCCACAGCGATGACGAGACAACTGGCTCCAGCGTGGGTCCCTCAATGACCCCAAGGCGGTCGCGGCACGGCCGAAGGCGGCACCAGGTGTCGGGACCATGCACAGCGGTGGGGCGCTTCACTAGCTCCAGGCAGTAGGCAGGCCGGCGTGGACGACGATAGTGGTGCTGCGGTGCTGGCAGGGTAGCTCCAGGCGGCCTTGCACGCTCACGCTCATGCGGTGGCAGCAGAAGTGGCCATGGTGGGCGCAACGGTGGTGGGAGGACGGCATGGTCCACAGCGGCATCGGCGGTCTCGGTCGTGGGCGCAAACGGGGACGCGGCACGACGACCTCGGCGCATAGCCATGGCACGACTGGAGGGGAAGAGCCACGAAGCAGCGGTGGTGGCGCTGTGGCTCGAGATGCGAGGAGGAGCAACGCAGCGGCTCAGTCCAGCATGGGGTCGCGGCAACACCAGAATCGGCCCTCGGTAGCCTGCCTGCGTGAGCCATGGTGGCGACAAGCCGACCGCGGTGGGGAGCGACGTGGCGTGGCCACGACGGTGCATCTAGCCATGACGCGGAGCTTGACGGAGGTGCAGCAGACCCAGCACAGGCCGAGGGACTCGCACACATGAGGGGTAGGATAATGGCGGGTGCGAGGCGCAGCTATGGCACCAGGCGGACCTGGCACAAGCACACCCGACGGCGAAGGAGTAGCTGGTTCCGCGCGAGGACACAGCGTGGGACCCAGTCGCACATGAGCACGCGATGGCCGACGATGGGAGCATGGCCATGGCGGTGCTGCTGGACCAGCATGGGCCGCGGAAAGGCAGCGGGGCACGGGCGCGCCTTCGCAGACAGTGGGCATGGTGCACGCCGGCGATCGAGGCAAATAGAGGAGGGGTTGGGCGAGAGAACAAGCTGGGTGGCGAGCAGGAGTTGGAACGCCTCCCCTTCGGCAGCAGAGAAGAAAAATAGAGGAGGAAACCGGCGACGAGCGGCCCGATAGAAGAGGCAATCAGAGCGAGCTTGAGCTTGCGGCGGCCAGGTTATTAATGCGAGCAGCAGTGCCTTGCCCAACTTGTCCAGAGGGAGCACACGCACGAGCAGCACAGCGTCGGACGCAGCTCGGCGGGACACGAAGATAGAGAAGACAATGGCAGAGGCAAATGCAGACAGAGGAAAAACAAGGTGTCATGTGCGGGCTCGGTTACTTCTTAAACACGATGGTAGGATGGCCTGGCCTAACGTGGTTGGCACGGCGCGCCAGCACGCGCACAGGGAAGTGAGAGGACACAGCGTGGTAGGGGGAAAACCATGTGTGCCTATCATAATTCAGATACGACGCAAACGAGGGAGAGAAGACAGGAGCGCTGGCAAACTGACGCGTCAGGATGCAGAGCCACGGTGAAAACGCGACGGTAAATAATTGCCATGCAACGATTACGCTGTACGCCAGGAAAAATAAACAAAGCTGTTGCGCTCTCTCTCTCATCAGTTCGTGCTTATCAAAATAAACTCGTGAGTATATATATAAATATCGTTCTATTAATTAATGGATTTTATTTTATTTATAAAAGTCGCTTTTCATGCTTAATCTAATAGAATAAACCATTCGTCATTTACTTGCTAGAATCGTTATCGAACATCCCTAAATATCTTTACGTACTGAGCAATTTAACTTGGCGTTTATTTGAGTCCACTAATTGAGTCACACAGGATTCGCTTATCATGTCGAGTACGTTTAAATAAAAAATATGAGAAATTTGTTTTGAAAATTTTACTTAGGCCAAATCACGGTGCTAAATAAGCTTGTGACACCAGTGGTGTTACAATGAGGAGGAGATTCTCGTGTAGGAGGAGGTCCCAGAGCTGCCACTAACTGGCGCAGTTGACACCGCGCCTGCCCAAGACAAGCGCCAGTGCACAACCTCTATTTTTCATATCACCGTATATATATATATATATATATATATATATATATATATATATATATATATATATATATATATATATATATATGTGTGTGTGTGTGTGTGTGTGTGTGTGTGTGTGTGTGTGTGTGTGTGTTGTGCATTTACGTTGCAGGAATTTTATGGAAAACACAATCATATATATATACCCTATGAGTCCTACTAATACAGGTTCGAGTAGCTGCTATGCTTAGGTTGTCGGTAGCATGAGTAACCTGTCGTTACTCACAATAGGTGATTATTATTACTCTCAAAATAAAATAATAAAAAGAAAATAGAGACCGGACAGGGATATGACATGGGTTATTGTTGGGTGTAACAAGTTATGTCCCGCGGTCATGGGGCTTTGCTTAGTTACACTATTTTCCCTGCTCGAGTCAATTGAGGACCATCCGTTGTTGTGGATGGAAGTCAGGTCATAGACTTATTATCCTAAGCACATACTTACTTATGGGAGCGGAAAGACTCATTGCGCTTTTGTCGTAGGTTCTGGCTCTTTTTGGACCGACTGATTGGAGGCGGGAAAAGATGGAGGTCTAAGCACCACACTGAGGGGTCTCAAGTGTGGGGGCTTGAAGTTTAAGTTTGGACGGAGACCTGGCCCCTTCGACAGGAGTGGAATGGGTTCGTCTCGTTTGTACCTGTGGTACAAGCAGAGTGTGTGTTTTGGGGTACCCAGCTAGGATATATTGGTTCGCGAATCGCCGTTTCTATGAGACGGTACGACTTGGCTATGGTCTAGCACTATAGTAAGAACTGAAATATGAAAGATGATAAAATAGTCATGATTACTCAATCATTGCTTGAAAGTAGAACATGTGCCTACCTAGAATGGTTAGCTAATGAAATAATCCTGAATGCTAATAAAAACTTGGTCTTAAGGATGAACTACTAGTAATGCTTTCCGCAAACAAAAGAACCCAGCAAACTATATTGCCTATCATATTCTTGAGATTTGGGAAATTATTTTCACTAGTCGGATAAGTCTTGCGGGTACATTGTGTACTTAGGGTTTTTTACCCTGTTGCATGTGCAGCTTGAGGAGTTAGCTTTTGTGTGGAGGATTCTTCTGGTGGGATACAGATGGATCCGTGTATTTTTTCGCTAGATGATTATTATATTTTTTGTTGTTTAATTATCGCACTCTGAACTCTGGTGTTGTAATAAATAGATTTTAAGTCTCTATGTTGTATGAAATGAACTAAGTGATGTAAGCTCGTACTCATTATTGGACTCTGGATGTAAAACGAGGATTGTTTCGAGTCCTTTCTTGTGGTGTGCTCGATGAAACGGCCCGATTTAACCTATTTTTAGTGTGTTTAGTGTTTAGTGGAAGATGAACGCCTCTGAAACATCTAGTTTTCTAAAAGAAAAAAAAATAGAGGACCATGCGATTGGCTACGTTGCCGGTGCCTGTATATTGATGGGCACACGGGCGCCACTGTTTCTCGGGGCGCAGAGGATCGCTGGGTGACAACGCCATCATGATTTGATGTGGTGCCGGATCGGTACGGTGACGGTGGAGGACCGCGTCAACGCGTACCACCGCCTCAGCCGCACCGGGCCCGTGCCGTGACGCAGCGGCTCCCGTCAGGCGCGCGACTTCACGCCTCCCACCGCTGGCGCCTCTCGCACGGTGGTGATGTGGGCAACGCGTGTTTATACTTGATTGACTGGAACTGGAACTAACCGACGCCTGAATAATTATAGTACATTAATACTCCTACAGTACGTAGTCCTGAGCTGCTAGGATTTGCTATAAACAAGTCCATGATGGCGAATCTGTCTCCACGAAACAAGCATGGATCGGGGACGGGACCTGCCGGGCAGCCTTATCGCTTTCGGAGTTCGGACACGCCGTTCCGTTTCAGCTCCAGTACAATGAGAGATGCATGCGATGCGACTCTAGGCCCGGTTTTCTGGAAATTATCAGCCTGGCTTATCGCCATGATCGACATGATTTAGCAGCACAGTACCTATACTTCTCGTTGGGTACGGCCTCTGTTTTAATGATGTTTGTCAGATCGTACGGAGTAGTTTGGACGGACCAACGAGTAGACATGAACATCGACATTACTGGCATTTGGATCAGGAACTAAAATTTAGTTCATGTCACATCGAACATTTGGATGTTAATTAGGAAGATTAAACATAAGCCTGGTGTCGGTGTTTCGTACAAGCACCGGCAAGTGAATTTATAGTAATGCGCGTTAGGCTCGGATGGTGCGCTAAAGGACACAAGATTTATACTGGTTCGGGCGGAACGTCCCTACGTCCAGTTTGTTGCTGCTTGTGTTATTAGCACCGTGAACGGTCTGTAGTAAGGGATACAAACTGTCGAGAGAGGGACTGGTCCCAAGTCTCTGATGGAAGGATTGAAAAGGTGGTCAAGAGCTTCGTAGCTGCTTGAATGTGTGTATGAGTGCGCTCTATTGTTCGGTCCTATTTTTCCCGTCCTCCCTGATGGAGGAAGCGCATCCCCTTTTATAGATGAAGGGGCTGGCTTTACAAGGGTGAGGGCTTCAGGATATGTACTCTACTTAGTCATGTGGCTCACGTTTACCTGGTCAAGTCCTCCATTCTGATGAGTGCGAAGGAAGATAAGTGCTTAGCACGTTGTCGATGTCTCTGTAGGATGTCAGATTAATCACAGAATGCTGCCCGCAGGGTATGGGCTGTAGTATAGTGATTTTAACTTATGAGCCTCCCTCCAGCCTTGCTCCGCACGCTTTCTGGTTCCCATGATTCCTTGTTGGGAGAATTTGGGGTCGGGGCCCGGTGTAGCGCCGTGGCCAAGGCCTTCTGACTGGGAGGACCTGAGGGATCAGGAATAGGGCGCCGCTCCCTCGGGTCCACAGCGTGGCAACGGAATATCCGTCGTTCGTGGAGATAGCAAATCCGTTCTTGGAGCGTAGCGGTTGTCGTATATCTTCGTTGGGTTCCGTGTCCCAGAGCTGAAGACGGCGCCTACAACTCTACAGGGTGAGATGCACGCACCTGTAATACCTTTTGGGCTCTGCGGCGCCCGAAAGGGTCTAAAGCATCAGTCCTGTCATTCCCTGGCAGTCCTCTTCCTGCCAGGGCGCAGGGTATGGTCGTTGGAGCCATGGTTGACCCGAACGTCTTGTCTCGTCCTGTACCCATCATTATGAGGGATAGATATCGATCAGGGCGAGGCTCGTTCTGGGCCGTCGGGTGAGGCGGAGACCAATCCCTATCTCTTGGGCGAGACTAACCCTATCCCTCCGGGATCGGGCGAGGCGGAATCCATCCCTTTGCCCTCGGGCGAGACCGAGCCCGCCCTATAGGCGTCGGGCGAGACGGAGATTAGCCTTGAGCTTTTGGGGCGAGGCAGGGTTATCCCACAAAGGCGTCGGGTGAGGCTGACCCCGCCCCTCCGGGATCGGGCGAGACGGAATTCATCCCTCAGCCCTCGGGCGAGACCGAGCCCGCCCTCAAGGCGTCGGGTGAGATGGAGTTTATCCCTCGGCCCTCGGGCGAGACCGAGCCCGTCCCAAAGGTGTCGGGCGAGGCGGAACCGAACTCCTGTCACTCGAACAAGGGATGACATGGAGCCCTTATGCGTCCAGAAGTTTTTCACGTTCGGTGGTTATCGGTTCCACCTTCTGGGGTACCCTGGTATTAGGTCCCCGACAGTAGCCCCCGAGACTCTAGGTGATTCGGGTAGAACCGCCTGGAGGGTGTCTTTGATTTCGTCGAAGCTAATTTGCCGGAGGGTGCGCGTGAGCGCACCCGATGAGTGTAGCCCCCGAGCCCCCGGGTGACTCGAGTAGAGTCGCCCGGGGGGTTGTATCGGCCCTTTCGTGGGTAAGGCTGAAGGACTTAGTTTTTCATCAACTGGGTGTTTTTCCGAGTGGGTCATGGTGCAATCCGCGCCGCCAGGCGCCCATGTGGATCCACCCGTGGTGCCCGAAGCGGTCCAGACGGAGGAGGGTCCAGCCGGAGGGTCCTTGAGTGCGGCGGTTGTGCCGCACAGGGTCAGGAGGGAGCCGCCACCGGCCCCTTTGTCGGGAGGAAGCCGCTCCCTTGCGCGGGGGGAGCCGCCGCTCTAGTGGATGGCTGCTCAGGACCCGACGTCGGCTCTTTTCTCGCTCGATGATCATTCCGAGAGTATGGAGCGAGAAGGTCTTAACATCGGGATCTCGACCATGCTGAACGCCCTGGACCAGGCCAGAGGAGCCCTCCGTGAGATCGTTATCCCTACTTCTCAGGTATTCTCTGGACTTTCTTTCTTCTTTCTTCGCATGTTTGTGTGTTCTCGCATTTCTGATATCAGTCTTCTTCTTCTTCAGATTCTTGTTGCTCGTAGCCAGAAAAAATCCCAATTCCTCCGTGAGCAGAAGGCGGAACGGGATCGCCTCTCCGAGGAGACCCGGCTGCGAGCAAACATGGCCGCCCAGCTTGCTATCGTTCAGGAGCGGGAGGCCCAGGCGCGTCAGGATGCGGAGGAGGCGCACGGGATGTTCGAGGACCTGTCAGCGAGGTCTAAGCTGGATGGAGAGGAGATTGCCAGACTCCAAAAAGAGCGAGACAAGCTGCTGTAGAGGAATGCCGCGGCCAATGAGAAGGCCGATGAGTTGCTGAAGGAGCTGGAGATGGAGCGGGACCTCCAGCGGAAGGCCGAGAGTAGGGCCACAGCCCTCTAGTAGAAGGTGGACGAGGACATCGAGGTGGTCCGCTCTCTCCGGGCAGAGCTTGGTGACGCGGTGGAAGGAAGGTTGAGTGCTGAGAACGTCACCACCAAGCTAGAGAAAGAGGCTGCTTATACGCGAAGGGCCCTTCAGGTTGAGAGCGATGAGCACGATCTTCTACAAGCTACAGTCGGGGTGGTCCTTAACGCCCTAAATGTGACGGAGCCGGTGGAGACCAGCCCGCTCGCAGCTCGCGTCGGAGGTATCATGTCTCGGGTGGGCCAACTTGAGGAGACTGCCTTTCACGCCGGGATTACCCAGGCCTTCACCGTCGCCCACGCCCATTATGAGAAGGAAATAAACCTGAAGGTGATGAGCGAAGGCTTTCCGTCCACCTACGAGGATGAAGAGCTGGAGGAAATGGAGAAGATGGTCGCTCCCCTTGCGAAGAACCTGGCAGACAGTCTGAAAGAAATAGTTCTCCCTCCGCGGGAGTAATTAATCGAATAATTTTGAGAATAGCTTATATGTAATATGTGGACAAGTGTCGGTACTTTTCGAGTCTGGACGCCTTTCGTGCTTTTGCGTCTTAATTTCGTTTTGTTTGATTTTTTGCGATTTGATTTTTTACGGTCTTGCCAATATGTTCCCCTGAATTATGCCGCTGATTACAGTGTGAGGAGATTGAGGAGGTAGCCGTACCTTAACAGCCCCCAAGTAAGGTCCGACCCCCGCACCTGCTGGGGCCGGGTGTTACTGGAGACCGGAATCGTGGTTTTGGTGACAATGGATGTCATCGCAATAATCCCCGCCTTGTCTTCCAACAGAAATCCCAACTGGGGACTCTATGGGCTCGGCAAGGTGGGGCCCTTAAACCTGTGTCCCTGCATTGTTTGGCCCGAGCCCCCGAGCCCTGTTAGGGTCTGATAGGGGTTGGCCGTTAATTGCGTGTTACCCCGTCCTCGGTTTTCGCAATCGGAGGGGCTGAGTGAACGACACTTGCCTCGATGGCTTGAGTACCGCGCTCAACGAGCTCTCTAACAGGTACGTTCGTGCGGAATCTGGGTCCATCATTTGCTGATGGGGTCGCCAGAGCCCTCTGGTGGCACTCCATAACTTCTTAACCCACCTCCCGGTAGATGCCTGAGTCGTTCGATAAGCTCAGGGGGCCCGATGGCCTCTCCTCGATGGAGATTCTATGGGTTTGGCTCGAGGTTAGAATCGAACGAGAGAAGGTCGAGACGTCCCGGTTCGCTTCTGAGCGGGGTCGGGCAGGGCCGTTGGGGCTCGTCTCGGTTATCTCTCCCTGGCTCTGTTCGGCGTGAGGCGGCCTCAAGCCCTTCGCGGGCCGACCTTCGAACCTCAGCCTGTGATTGTCTATATCGAATGAGGCGACAGCCGTTTCGTGGTGCAACACGAATCATTGGGATGTAATGTTCTGCATCTGTAATGTTTTGAATGCGAGATTTAATTGAAAATAAAGGCGGGATCGATAACGTTACCTTGGTGGTATGAGTGGCGGAAAAGCTCCTACCAGATGGGTCTGGGCCCTGACGTTTGTGACGAGGTTGGAATAACCTGCGTAAGAATTGCTATTCTTTGTTTTCGTGTCTCAGTGATGATCCGAGCTGTTCGATTATCTTGGGCATCCTGATAGCTCTTCCTTTGGGGGAGACTCTGTAGGCGGACCCCTCCGATCCTTCTTTGAGAAGGCAGACGTCGAAACTAGAGACGCGAGGGGCGTTGAGTATGACTTTTCTGGTGAACAGAAACACCGTAGCTATCGGGGCATAGGGTTTGCTAGTTCGTCTAGTTTTACTCAAAGCTTTGTGCCTGTATGTCGCGCCCTTAGTTTCAAGTGTACGGAGGGGTCGGGTGAAGAGGATGTCTAGATTGGTAGTCATCCTCGGCAGCCCCTGAGTGATGTTCGCGTCCCTGCTATTTGACGGGGTCGGAATCTTGTGA